>NC_079417.1:13910475-13977284 GCF_026213295.1 Gadus chalcogrammus
TCTGTCTTCCATCATCCAACCATCTTTTACTCATCGCATATGATGTTATGTAAGCCCCGATGAATGCTAAATCCTTGCCCCGAGTCACATATCACATCATATTCTCCTTTGCTCTCAGAACAAGAGAGCGGGGTTTGGGAGATGCCTACATACATGCGATTCCCTTTTGTACCCTCTTTAACATGTTGTTATCTGCATGTGGACATTATATCACACCGATGTTGTACCGCTCAATTCCCTCAGTGCACGACTGAAATAGCACACCTCATCCCCTTCTGATAGGAGCGCATGCAACATCAAGAGAACACGGGGAAAAAAATAAAAAAGGGAAATGCATTCTCTTGCCTGAAGGATGAAGATCACTGCCTTCAGTGGGATCCGATCAAGCCGTTCATGAGAAGTGAAGATAGCGCCCTTGGAAAAACGAGGAATGGAGATGGTGAAGAAAGTATCCACAAACAGAAACTATGAGTACAAGCTGTATATGAACATCATCATCATCATCTTCATCATCATCATCACTATCATCATCCTAAACCCGTACATAGACAGGGTCTAGTCAGTGATTCCTTGAGTGAAACAAAATCATATATCATGAATATTATTAGTTGCTATTTACTATAGGCCAAACACTGACTCATTTATCCAAAGCGACTTAATTACCAAGATGGCATTCATGAGAAGGTAGGGGCGAGGTAGACTCCAGACTATTTGCATAGCGATAACAAATGTAATATAAAAGTGAAATATTCAAGAAATAAATTGAATCCATTTGTGTGGGTTTGGATGATAGCATTGCTTATCTGTTCCTTGCTAGAATAAGCATTTAATTTGTATTTCTCCCTCACAACCTATTATTACTTATTTTCAGTTTTATGTTATTTTTTCCTCTTCATTTCAATTTCCACTCACAATTTCAGGAGTTTCAAGCAGCGACTAAAAATAATCAATGGGGCGGTGTGCCTTTTCCACGCCTGAGTTGAGTGACAGTATTACTGTGAGGCCCCCCCTCAAACCACAGAGGTGTGTCTGTGTGTGTGTGTGTGGGGGGGGGGGGGACGACGACTTCTGTTTGTTTATATCAATCACTTATGTTTACATCACCTGGCTGGAGTAAGCTGAAACGGCAGGAATATGCCAAATGAAAGCCCTTGCATAGTAGCACATTATTTACCCTATCCCCATATATGTGCAGTTAGCAGCAAACTGGCAACCTCCCGCCGCCGGGCTTGGACGAACCGCACCAGCACCTTGAACAGCGCCCTCTCCGCGGACAGGTAGTCCAAGGGAGATACATACCGTTCAGCGCGGCTGCGCTAGATCGCTCGTCAAGCAGACCCGGGCAATCATGGGCATTGGGGTCACCTGGGGAGGGGAGACGGCAGAGGAGCCTTGGATCGGGCACGCGGCAGACGAGGAGGAAGCCGAGTTGGAGGAAGTCGCGGTAAGGGACGAACTCACCATACCACATTACGCCGGAACGCTTCCCCACAGGACTGAGCGGGAGAAGCCGGGAGCGATATCCACGTCGACCTCAACGGCGGATCGGGCCCGGAGACGCGGCGCTTCAAAATGTTCCCCCATTGTGGAAGAAACCTAAGTTCCTTTATGATTTCCCTTTTTTCAAGGAGCTGCACGTAATAAAACCGTTGCACTGCAACCCTGCTTGAGCGTCTGATTCGAGAAACCCAGCCGCCGACGACCGGGGTTGCCACGAAACATAAACAAACAAAACAAAACTCTCTCAAACAAAAACGCACGCACGCACGCACGCACGCACGCACGCACGCACGCTATTAAAAAAATGCATTAAATATATTTATGTATTTTACGTAAGCATATGCCTTATGATTAATAAACCTCTGTGACCCTTTCTGTAATACTACACAAACTGAGTTCTGGTTACATTCGATATTAAGTTTGAAGTACCAAGATAATTCCTTTCCTTCCCCTGACAGCAGGTGAGGAAAAAAGGTAGAAAGAAACTGCATGAGAAACGCACACTGACTTTATGTCCACTAAATGTTTGATGTATAATGCACTCACTCAAATTTTGGAGCTGCCACTCAACCATATATTCAGCGTCCAGCTGTTCAAATAATAATGTTATTACGCTGTCTAAAACCTGGGCCTCGGGCTTGATTACATGTCTGCAAAATACTGATTCATCTTTCAGATCATGGTATTTGTAGTCCACAAATCACATCCCTCGGCATCCCTGTTTGAACACTGAAACCCACTTACCCTTTACATGAATGTAAACTTGGCAGTTGAAATTTGTATTGATTGCGTCTCATTTCCGTAGTTCTCCGTTGGTCCGTGAGGCTGAGGGTCAAGCTCGACTGAGCCCTGGCTTAAAACCGCTTGAGAAGTGCTGCTCAAGAACATTGACTGACTTCCACTGACTGCCTGAGTCAGAGGAAGTGGAATTATTCAGAACGTCAGTGCTAGTCGGCGGGATGTGAGGGGCAGTCGATTGAGTAGGAAAACATTTGTTTTATTTGTTAACGTTTTATTTTTAGCTCAACGTTCTTAATATAGCCCAGAAGATGTCTGGAGATGGACTTGTCTGAAGTGGAGATAAAAATGGAACCTTTTAAATCCGAACAGATTACATAATTTTCATATCATCTTCCTGTTATATCATCACGCAACCCAGTCTGGTTGCATCACGAGAAGAAGGGAACTGTGTGATGAGGCTGATGTGGCTACTTGGATTTATATTAACATTTGTATAATTTAGTCTTTAGGCTACTTTAAACTTTCAAAGCATGCAATTCGATTTTTCAAATTTACCTGGATGGTGTATAAATGAAAACACTTGTTGTAAAACAGTGTCAAATATTAGAACTTGAATAAAACAACTAGTTTGTTAGATACATATATAAATGCTATCCTGGTGTCAATTCCCTCATGGCCCTCAAGACACTGGTCAACGAAATGTAGGCCTAATGATGTATTGATTAAGGTGCCAATATAACTAGGCCTACCTCAAATATTTGCTACCCGCACTTATCTAGACTTTACAAAGGACCTAAAACGATATTCCATTTGGTTTCAGAAAGAGGATGCATATATCTCCGTCAAAGTTGTTCTCCATACTGCTGAAACTATAATTCTCTCATGAATTAATTTCTTCCTTTTCATTCTTTCTTTCTTAATTAACTCCTCGCCAGAAAGTACTCATTATAAATTGCTAATTATATAGAAGACGGCACTATATACTCATATTTTATGACACTTGAAGCTGAAAAACTGCCATTAAGAGGCAATAAATATCCACAAAGCAAAAATCCAATAACTGTCATTCAGAGGGGTATCATTTGGATGGAGTGTACATTCTTGTGTGTGTGTGTGTGTGTGTGTGTGTGTGTGTGTGTGTGTGTGTGTGTGTGTGTGTGTGTGTGTGTGTGTGTGTGTGTGTAGGCTAGTGTTTGGTGGTTATTAGTAAGTACAGGACCTGCCTGAGTCTTGCAGGCATATTGTCCGCTCGTCAATAACTTAATATTAATAATTGAAGGTATGTGTGTGTTCACGTTTATCTGTGTTTATGAAAGGGTAAATGTGTGTGTGTTTGCGTGTGTGCCTGCATACGCTATGTCTGTCTGTGTGCTTTTGTGTGTCTGTGCGTGTGTGTATGTGTTTGTGTTTGTGTGTGTGTGTGTGTTTGTGTGTGTGTGTATGTGTGTGTGTTTGTGTGTATGTGTGTGTTCGTTCATGCCTGCATACCTATGTCTGTCTATGTGCTTGTGTGTGTGTGTGTGTGTGTGTGTGTGTGTGTGTGTGTGTGTGTGTGTGTGTGTGTGTGTGTGTGTGTGTGTGTGTGTGTGTGTGTGTGTGTGTGCTTGCATGTTATCAGCATGACATCATTCCTCTGTGACATCCTATTGGTTTGCCTCTGTCACAGTAAACTCATCTGTCTCTCATTTCACACTCTGTGGCATGGGTAAGGAAGATATGAGAGAGAGAGAGAGAGAGAGAGAGAGAGAGAGAGAGAGAGAGAGAGAGAGAGAGAGAGAGGGTTATGAAACAAGGAGAAGAGGCATGAGAAGAGTTCTCTGAGAGAGCTTTGAATAGAAGGAGATGAGGTGAAGTTATAAAAATAAATGAAAGAAAAATAAGAACAGCGTTGCTCAAATGAATCCTTTGACATCAATCATAGCATTCTACAGCCACACTAGTCACATCATAGTGGGAGGGGTTACAGTTCACCAGAGGAGCCTAGACCCATACTGGAATGCTTCATGACCAGGCCCACCGCACTAAAGAAATACACTTTCTCTCTGCGATAGATGACGAGTTTAGGTGTACATTAACAAACCAGGGTATTTTGGATTTTTATAGGTCCTGTCATAGTCAGACCTTTTTTAAAGGCGTCTGCCTTAAACCGCAGGCAGGGCGGAGACATTGCTTTGATTTCGAGATTGTTTGTGGTATTGAAATAACACGGCTATAGGTAACACAATTTGGACCTGAGAGAGATAATTTCTCATTTTGTGTGAACTTTGAAAATGCCTTGCATGCATTTCTTCTGGAAATTGTTAATTTTCTCTATCATAACAGTTGACGATATCTGATTTAAGCACCATTAGCAATCTATAAGAGGTGCTTGCATACACATTTCAATCCATGTTTACTTTTGACTTTAGTCTTACTACATGTATATTTCAGTGGCAGCTGGTGGTGTTGAAAGTAAGGGAGGAAGGACTGCGCGCTTGGTTGCCATTGGCCTGCTTGCACTGTTAGTGGTGTATGGTGGTGGCATAAGTATGTGAGACTCAAGTTGTTTCAGGGTGTTTTGGTGAACTATAAAATAGCAGGGAGGGATAATAATCTGAATGCAATTGATACAAATCCACCAGTGGCAGCATTGTACTTTGAACACTGGTGGGCAGCATGTATTGGACAACAAGGGCCGAAGGAAAGGATTCAAAGCCAATTAGTCAAATCAGGCCTATTCTTGATTTGTCAAACTAAATAAAAATCATCATTGTGCCGATTTTTTCCCCAATGACTGAAGCTATTGGTTGTAATTTGGCTGTGTTTATTTTCAGCTACAATTGTTTCAAGAAAAATGAAGAGACGAGACCAAAAGCGATGCCATTTAAAATGCATCATGCTCTGAATCATTCACTAACATCCTTTCCACAATATCAAAAAGGTCAGAGCAACAAATAATTAAAAGAACAACAAGAACATTATTTCACAACTATTTACATGGGCTGCAAGCCTAACATTGTTTGAGGCAAATGGGGATGTTAATGGGTGTTTCAGAATGTTGGTCATGGTGTTAAGCCAATTAAGATTGAGTCAATCCTCCTCACTGTTTTTGTTGCAAAGATAAAGATATGCGCTTAGCTCAGGAGGTAGAGCAGTTGTCTTGTAACTGAAAGGTTGCTAGTTCGATCCCCAGCTCCTCCTAGAGTGTTGATGTTTCCCTGAGCAAGACACTTACTCCTAACTGCTCCTGATGAGCTGGCTGTCACCTTTCATGGTTGACTCTGCCGTCGGTGTGTCAATGTGTGTATAAACCGATGTAGGTCGCTTTGGATAAAAGCGTCTGCTAAATGCCCTAATTATAATTCCAATTCATATCAGTGACCAAACAGAATATTTGTAATTGATTTCAGAATTACGGCGTGTGTAGCTCCATGTTTTCGCCACCCTTTCAGACGGCTTGGTAACCCAACGGAGGAGTGTCGAAAAATGTGTAGGCTCAGCGTTTTTATTTCGGGATGTTGAGATGGAAATGCCAATATAAGCGAACCGAGCCCCACCGAACCACACCACTCGGCGGAAACGGCAATATAAGCGAACAGAGACGCAGTGTACCGCAACGAACAGTAGCACACCGCTCGGCTGGATGACATAGAGTCCATGCGATCCTACCCCATTAATCATTAACATGGCGGCAAACGGTTCACGAGTGGGTTGTCATTCAACATTTGCTCGGTATTTCACTGTGGGACACACCCCTCGCACTGTGCCCCAGAAGCAATTTTAGACTACGCCAGACTCGTGACTGACCAACAGACGTGACGTCTGCCGGCAGAGGAGGGACTCCCTCCTACTACATAAGTCCCGTCATCACGTCATCTCTTCAGTCTTTAACCTCTTCTTGCTCCTAGAAGCACCTCTCGGACAGAAGTTGTAGACTGCCTAGCAGACTGTTCTTAGAGCGAACTAACCCCTCGGTCACCGAACACTAGCCTACATCACTACATCTAACCTCTGAGAGGCTAAAGCTAGACTGTCACCAAACAGTAGCTGCTGGTACCCATACTAGCTGCAATCCACGTGTTTTAGCGGCTGTTCATAAGCGGAGAGCGGAGAACATGCAGTCAGAGTCTGAACCTACCCTAACCGAGGGCCCGGGGAGGCCTCCTGCGTGTGCGGGTACAAGATTTCGGGAGCGGATAGCCACTCCGCTTGCATTTGCTGCCTTGGGCTGGAACACACCAAGGCTGCCCTTGCATTCCCGGCTACCTGCGAGCATTGCGCACGTTTTTCGCATAAAACCCGCAATGCCGACTGAATAAACAGGCAAAGCTCTTCGCAGAAGATCCCGTAATGGGGATAACCGACCCACCACTACCGGAGCTAGCGGGAGGTTCCCGCTAGCTCCGGTAAGCCTCTCTCAGCCGAGATCCCTGTCCAGGGTGGATCAGGGTTGGATTGGGCCGGTATGGAGGAAAAGGAGTTCTCCCACCTGCTTCCGGTTGAACCACTGCTGGCGTCGCAACTCCACCCCACACAGAAGTCTGCCATGACTTCGGCAAGCCCTAAACTGCCGTCCAGAGCCGACTCCTTCCAGTCGTCAATGACCGAGAAGGGCTACAAGGCGATGGCCACGACGGTGAGGGCGCTCAACGCATCGTCGCTGCTGCCTGGCAGAGCTGGAGTTCGACATGTCAGCGTCACCCACCCCAGCCCTGTGGGATGAGCTGTGCGTCGTGACGGACCTGTGCCAGCGCCTTCACAGGAGTGCTGTCCAAGCGTCCGGCAGGGCCATGGCTCTGATGCAAGGTGGCTGAACCTGTCCAGTCGCTCTCTGAGGGAAAAAAGCCAACTCCTCGACATGCCTGTGGACCCGAAGGGCTTGTTTGGCCAGACATATGGCGTCATGCTGAAACGCTGGGAGGAGAAAAAGAGGGATGATGAGGCGCTGCGACTATGTCTCCCCAGAAGTGCGTCTTTCCCTACCAACGCACCTGGCCAGGGGTTCACCCAGCCCCGTGCTCCTACCGCATCCCGAAACGTCAGCCCCAACGGACCCACGGGGCCGGCCGGGGCCTGAACAAGCCGCCGGAGCACAGTGGCGCGTGGGCGAAGGAAACCAGCCGTGCCCGGGGCGGCGCCCGGTGGCCATGCGGCCCCTCCGGCTACTCCGGGAGCCATGAAGAAACGACACGCTACCTAGGGCGCTGCGGCAAGGGGGGTACGGCAGGCCCAGCCAGATGCCATCGCCGTCCCCCCTAGATGTTCTGATCCAAACCCAGTTCCAAAACGGGTTACAGAGGGCGTGTTCCAAGCCCTCCAAAGGCGTGCAGAAGGCCGTTCGGCCTTCACAGTTCACGACCAGGCAAAGGAGAGTCGGTGGAGCCGCAGCTGTGTCTCACAAACACATGCAATTGTATAAGCACACACCAGTGCCCCCCTTCCCCAATAAAGGGTTTGCCAGCGCACATCCAGGCTCCGAGCCGAGGGCGCAGCTTAATGTGAAAACAAAGAAAAATGATAAACATAAAAAAGGAACAGAATGTAATAAATCGGTGCCGCACCATGCCCATTCGGCTCGACAGTGGGGTGCATGTGGTGCATCAGATTGGGTTATAAAAACTGTAACCGGCTCCAATTTGCGTCCACTCCTCCCCGTTTCAACGGGATACTGCACTCGCAGGCCCATGAAGAGAAAGTTCATGTTTTACAGGAGGAAGTCACCTCTCTAAGAAACAAAATGGCAATTCAGATAGCACCACCGGAGAAAAATCAAAGCGGTTTTTACTTGCTTTGGGTACTTTCTAGTCCCAAAGCAGGGAGGGAGCCAGCGGCCGATATGAGATTTACGCGCTCGGAACAGATGCATGAGAAAGTACAGTTTCAGTATGCTGACACACGCGGAACTGAGGAGCAGATTTAATGACCAGGGGCGACCCTCGCTACAAGGACTGGAAACTCCACAGTGTGGTCGTGAACCAGACATGGGAGAGATACGGTCGAGCAGACGTCGATCTCTCTTGTTCTCCTCTGAGTGGGAAACACTCTGCCCTCACGTGAGTGACATCCATGCGCTGTCGGTAAGCCCGGCGTGTATGCCGTTTTTGCAGGGGAACTCAAAGGTTTTATCAAAGCCGAATCCTGCGTTTGTTCCCAAGGTATTTGACTCTGCGTTGTCATACCGCCCTATTGAGCTGTTGGCTTTCCATTCCCCTCCTTTCTCCTCCCAGGAGCAGGAGCGGCTATATGCGCTCTGCCCGGTGCGGGCTTTACGCGTCTATGTTGATAGGACGGCTGGATTCAGGAAATCGGAGCAGCTGTTTGTATCATGTGCTACGTCACGCTTGGGGAAGCCTCTCTCGAAGCAGCGTTTGTCAAACTGGGTCGTGGAGGCTATAGCCATGGCTTATGATAGCGTGGGTTTGGAACCCCCTATTGGCCTGCGCGCACATTCGACTCGCGGCATGGCCACACCTTGGCACTGTGTCAGGGGGTCTCAGTGGAAGAGATATGTGCGGCTGCCAGCTGGGCGACGCCTCACACTTTCACTAGATTCTACAGGTTGGATGTTACTGCGCCTAATCTGTCTCACACAGTCTTGAGCGTTGGATCAGTGAACATGAACATGCCTGTTTGATAGGTTTTTTGTACTGGTACTTCTTTGGCAAAACGGAAGTTACTATATCCCATAGTGAGATACCGAGCGAATGTTGAAAGAAAGAAATTAACCAAGGTTTTCTGATACATGAGTGAGGTATCTCACCCGACCACCCTCCTTGCCCGGAGCGAGGAAGAGGTGTTTGCCTATAGACTGAAGAGATGAGGTGATGACGGGACTTATGTAGGAGGAGGGAGTCCCTCCTCTGCAAGCAGACGTCACGTCTGTTGGTCAGTCACGAGTCTGGCGTAGTGTAGAATTGCTTCTGGGGGACAGCGCGAGGGGTGTCCCATAGTGAGATACCGAGCGAATGTATCATTGGTTAATTTCTTAACCTTAAGTTCACGCTGGTGCGATAGCGAAGTTCAGTGGTTGATCAAAAATACCCTGTTCGTCACTGCGCGGGCTTTCTTGGTTCACGGAGAAGGGGCTGCGCACGGAGTCTAGACCACTTTAGAATAATTTGCATACTCTTATGCTCAGATTTTTTTATGATTAAAGACACCATCAGACAAGAATCAGTTCACGTCTGAGTGTAGGCTACAAACGCGATTAACTATTTACAAGTGCAAAAAAAAGCCAACATATTCTTTATTTACCTGACCACTCGTTTTTTATCCCGACAAAAGCCTCGTAAGGACAGTTCCTCTCGTAGATCGCACCATCTTTCCACGTCTTTGTTTAATACATCACCTTCTCTCAAATGATCAGCAGCTCGCGGATTTCACTTTCTCTCCAGTTAGAACTGCTCATGATCATATCGCTCCCCCCCCCGCGGAGCTGTCGCATTAACAACAGAATGACATCCAATAAACCGTCAATGTGTGCAGGGTTAGGTAAATTGGGGTGCTAGCTCAGGCAGGCTATTTACCTCGGGCAGTGTAACTTGAGTACGGTACAGGGCAACTTTGCATAGTGTGAGTGCGCCCTTATTCACCTGCCACCAACGCTTTCGGGGAAATTAATGGGAATTATTGGAGGCTCAGGGAGGAACGTCCTCCCTGAAGTAATTGTCAATAGGCGATTGGGGGTGCTAAATTAATGTCCCTTTACCCAGGGAGACGAACATTACCTATACAAAGTAGAGCTTAGATCGGGCCCAGAAAATCAAGCCCGACTCCACCCGAGCCCGTGCACGTTCTGTCCGAGCCCGGCCCGGCCCAACACATTAACTGTAATTATGAGCCCGAGACCGATTTCAATCCGAATTTTTTTTAATACATGGGATGCGTGCGAGTGGAGGAGACACGTGAGCTGCAACATGTTTGTCACTTAGGCCTACTCTGCTAAATATATATAGGCCTATAATATTTCTGTTCTCCTCAGATTAACCAATAAAACAATGATTAAAAAAAAAAAAAAAAGCTCGGGCTCGGCCAGAGAATCTAAACTCTAATACAAAGGCATTAAAGTAATGATATTTAAGGGCATTCATTCCTTACAGTGGTCTGGGCAATCTACATTATTTATTCTCAAAAATGTTAAGGAGGATCTTTCTCCCTCTCCTCACTGGAGAAGCCTCCACTGGTTTATTAATTTCCCTGACTACAAATGGAAATGGTTCTAAGACGATGTGTAAATGAATATAAATTTACTCCATACACCCAAGACCTACAACGTGCCGCCATGGCCGTCTAATCACAGTTCAGGTGTGATTTGTTTTCAAAACATGTACTGTAGCCTTTGGGGGTAGGGATCTACATGTTGCTATGTTTTCTGTTTAACTTGTGAACACAGTATTGACAAGTATATGGAGCAGTGGAAATTGCATGAGGTCACAAAAATTAAAATAAAACACCCAGTAGTTCTCTCTGGGGCCTTAATTAAACTCCAAGTGCAGCAAGAGTTCCAGATTCATCAGGTCTGTTGAGTTGAGCTCATTAGAAATGTAGACAGATGGGTCTCCATAGGAAAACTGATGCCTCATCGTGTAAAGCAAAGAGACTCCAATTAAAAGTTCAGCAAGGGCAGTGAATCTTTAGGATATCAGATGGGGTAACTGTAGAAAAACAACACACTGTGTAACTCGAATTATCTATCGGGGTCTGGTTGAGTTTAGTACAATCAATGCACTGAGGTTGCACAGCATAACTTAGCCTTTTGGTGTAAGGCCAGTGAACCGTATAGCACAAGGCAATGACTGGCTAGCTTTATTGATGACATTTCTAAGCATGATATCAATATTTTCAGTAAGAAATAGTTTTGCAGTCAATCTATACAGTACCCCCCTTCCACATTTCCACTTTGAGAGCTATGACTGTAATCACTCCGTGGATACTTCATGTAAAGGCTGACTGATGATGGTTTTCTATGCTTGAACACGTACTGATGAAGATTAAGATCTTGTAAGACCCTTCTTGACAGCAAAGTATTTGTTTAATGGAGCATGATCATTGGAAGACACACTGGCAGCGTTTACCAAGCGTCTTCAGAGAGACAATGGGTGCACATGGTTTAATAGATAAACGTTCAGATGATGTCCAGAAACAACATAGTAAACAGCGGCGAGGAGAGTGACCATCGTGGAGAGTTAAGATTTGGCCATGGTGGGAGAAGCTAAACCAACTAAACACCTTTTAATAGCATAGTGTAAGGGAGCACTGACCTAACCAAACAGCCAACAAGGCATCACTCCACACCTTGCGGTCCGCACCTGCCAAGGCTCAGCACCTGCTCCTGCTGCAACATGGTAGAACTGCTGGGTCCTAGAAAAAGCCCTTTGTAACATTTGTTAAGAAAGGTGCTACCCCCGATGCTTCAAAGTGGAACAAATACAGCAATAAAGAACATAACTAATCCTATTGAGGTGTTTAGTCACTGGCCATGCCAGACAAAGCTCCCGATGCATCCCCCCCTTACTCAACTTAAAAGCCGGCCTTCATTACATGAATAATTAACCCTGAAAAAGATAAGGGTACGAATAATTATGGGGAGGTCTTGTGTTCTTCCAAACAAATGCATTTAGACACTACAAAGACAGCGTGTGAGTGCACTGTAAGCGGCTGTGGATAATGAGCAGAAAATACTAACTAAGTCATCATCCTACCTTGAACGCTTCCACAGAAGACCCTAACAGCTGCCCTTCTGAAGCTGCCTCAGTGCAAGTGGTTCCCTGTGCTCTACGTGTGTGCTGATTACCGCGTATTATCCGCATAAATTTGCGTTATGAGGAGGTGCCCTAATTACTAATGAGTCATTTAGCAGACGCTTTCATCCAAAGAGATTTACGGTGGATTAAGATACATGTAATTAAGAAGTAGATGGGTGTGGGGGGGGGGGGGGGTTAGGGCAGATCGCTGAAGGATACCAACAGGTAGGTGAAGAGTGATACTACTCAGGTCATAATAATAATAATAATAATAATACATAGGTTTTACATAGCACTTTTCTCGGTACCCAAAGACGCTTTACAAAAACACAAAACAAAAAGGATACAAATGGACAGTACAGTACATACATGCATACATACAAATACTCCAAAACAACAATACAGAGAAAGATAGGACAATAAGAAAGAGAGAGGGTGAAAAAAGATTTGTCAGGTGTTGTAAGTGATGTTGAAGAGATGTGTTTTGTAAGTGAGGTCATGAGCTGAGTGCACCATTCCGCTGGAAGTCAAACATGCTTGACACCTTTTCCTGCCCTAACGATAATGCTGTGTACCTGCAGAACAGAGAACAGAGATCAGCAGGACCACGGGGCAGGAGAACTGGGGACACGTTCACCTGGGAATGCCCAGGGAACCCCCCTAGGAGGAGCTTGAGAAAGGGGCGGATGGGCGGTCCTACCTACCCGTATGCCCCCCCTCGCGACCCCCATGAGGTGGACGAGTGCAGATCAATTAGATGGAGGGATGGATGCGATCAGACTTCAGAGGTGTCACTGAAATGTGATCTAATGAATCTAGTGAGTGTGACTGTGTGTCTGTGTGTGTGTCTGCGTGTGTGTGTGTGTGTGCCTGCTTGTGTGTGTGTGAGTGTGTGTGCATGTGTGTGCATGCGTGCGTGCGTGCGTGCGTGCGTGTGAGTGTGTGTGCATGTGCGTGCGTGCGTGCGTGCGTGCGTGCGTGCGTGCGTGCGTGCGTGCGTGCGTGCGTGCGTGCGTGCGTGTGTGTGTGCGCATGCAAGTGTAAGTGTGTATGAGTTCATGTTCATCCTATTCTGCCTTCTCCTAAAGCCTTCTGAGAGGAAGCTCAGTAGGCAGCAGGCATGAAAAAGACAGCGAACCAATCAGGCACAGAAGCAGGGAGTGAGCGAGGGGAGAAGAGAGGGTATATTTGTAAATTATATCAACCATTTATTGCATCTTGTAGTACTCACAGTGAGGGTGTGTGATTTGTGGGGGACAGTAACTGCCGATCAATCAGAAGTTTAATTTAGCGAATGGAAAGCCGGGTCCTTATAAACCGACCCAATGACTGTTGGGCCAAGAGGCTGGATGCCAAGAGTGAAGAACACATACTTACAACATCAGTCATTTGAATTTGGAGTACAGGAGCGCAGACAGGCGGGTAAACAAGCTAGAGAGAGAGAGAGAGAGAGAGAGAGAGTTAAATTATACCGTGCCTACCATGGAGTGTTGAAAATGCAGATTGGCATGCAATGCACAGGGGGCCTTGTCTGTATTTGTAACTCTTTGTGTTGAAAGGTTTGCTGGCCAGTACCTTGCAAAGCTGAGACAAGTGATTGGGGCATGCCCACAAACATGCATCCTAATGAAGGCTATGAAAGGAGAACAACAGAACACCTACCTCAGCCTGAAAGATAAATACTGCTGAACACTTGGCATTTGTGATAATGCTATTCACGGTGAAAAATCACAGCAGCAATCTTCATTAAGATACTCCACGCGTTTTTCAACTCATTATGGATTGCCTTCAGCTAGAAATTAGTTTATTAATTTTATAGAGAAAAAGTCAAGTCAACTGCGGTGAATAAAAAAAAATGAAATCGACACATGGATGAAGATGCCTGTCAACAAAGTGCAATGAAAAGCAGGCTGTCTGTTGGGAGAGGAGTCAACAATGGCAATTCATCAGGAGCAGTTAGGATTAGGTGCCTTGCTCAGGGACACCTCGACACTCGGAGCCGGGGATCGAACTAGCAACCTTGTGGTTACCAGACAACCCGCTCTACCTACTGTGGTACTGCCACCTGACATGAAACCTTGTGTGGCGGGATGAATTTCAAGGGCAAATGTTAAAACAGAGCATGTACAATCTAAACAGAGGAACAGATGGATGGGTTGACTTATCGATTCGGAGGACTCCGAACGTCTATCTCATCCCCCGGACCCCCATAACAGTTGAATTCCTTTAATCTGACGAGAGAAATTGGAATAATAAAGAGAGGAAGAACATAAAAACGCCCAAGGGAGACGGCGCTGGATTCAGTGGAGACCAGCGTCAGCCGAGCTCTGAGACACAGCGTTCAGGAGATGTGCCGAAGGCGAACTGGTGGAGGAAGTCACCCTGTTCCTTGAATAAAAATGAAACGGCTGAGCCGGGTTTTGACGAACCCTGTTCCTTTGACTGTTTTCCCGATACAGACGTGTCTGTGAGAAGTTTGATAAGGTGCAGAAGTCGTAGGATCGCGACTAAAACCTTCACGACTACACTATAGACAATAACTTATGCAACTGATGATTTATAGTTTCAGACTATTAAAGTAGCTTACCAGAACCTGATAAGGGAAATGATTGACTTTTTATCTACGTCTTATGAAAAGGAGATTAAAAAAGTAAGGATAGGATATGACAGATTTAACTTACTTTCTGTCAAAAAGAGAAGTAAAAGACATACATTTAGGAATCCCACATTTTCATGGATTCTTACCCTAACCCTAACCCTGAACTTAAATTTTAGAATAGGAAATACATTATACAACACATTTGACCGAAACTTCTTAATGACCTCTAATACGAATATGTAATTCTGCGTAGAACATAAAATATTTATAATTATTTGATTCATTTCTAAGAATTATGCCTCTGCCTTCCCCAACCTCTCTCTATGTCTCTCTTTCTCTCGCCCTCCTCCTCTTTTTCTCCCTCCATCTCATCTCTCTCAACACTCAAGATTCAACATTCAAAGGGCTTGATTGGAATGTAAAACCTAAATTTGCATTGCCAAACAATAATAAATAAAGAATGTACAAGATACAAAATAATAATAGTATAATCTTGTTTCACGCACTCTTTCTCTCGCCCTCTGCCTCCCTCCCTCCATTCCTCCATCCTGCCCATGAGACCCCCTGCTGGTAGCGGATAGCAGGGGGTCTCTATACCGCCAGACCCTCAGCCCACATGATGCACTCTCTCTCTCTGCTACTATTTCTCTCTCGCTCTCCTTACATCTCTTCCTCTCTCCCTCCCAATATGAACCCACCCCCTACTCTTTCTCTTTCCTCTCTCTTCCTTCTAAAAAATGCATGCTTTTTAATACATATTCAAGTGACTCTGCATGATAAGTGTGTGTGTGTGTGTGTGTGTGTGTGTGTGTGTGTGTGTGTGTGTGTGTGTGTGTGTGTGTGTGTGTGTGTGTGTGTGTGTGTGTGTGTGTGTGTGTGTGGTGTGTGTGTGTGTGTGGTGTGTGTGTGTGTGTGTGTGTGTGTGTGTGTGTGTGTGTGTGTGTGTGTGTGTGTGTTGTGTAAGATGATGTAAGGTGAGCAGTGATGTTGCCTTGAAACATGATCCATCATGCCAAACTGATTACTGTCTTCTTCTTCACACACACACACACACACACACACACACACACACACACACACACACACACACACACACACACACACACACACACACAGCCCCTTCTCCAAGAGGTCGGCAGGTGCGATGCATCACAAGGCAATAACCAGGCTGCCGTAGCTAAGCTCAGGATAGATGGACAAGCAGACTCACATTGTTTGTCTGGAAAGTTCCCCAAGCTGTCCATAATTCAGCTGCGGTAGTGTATCTTCGCGGGATGAGAGAGGCTTTAGCACTTTCACTGGCCGTGGAGGAATCAACAAATCATACAAGGTGATAAAGCCTTGCATAGAAGATAGCTATGAACTCAGGAGGACATCCTCAGTGATGCTGTACTCACCTTGACGTTAACTTGAGTGACAACGACACCATCACTTAAGAATCGTTCGGTAGTAGCCCAGGACATAACGCTATAATAATAATGCTATATTAGCTTCATTCTGTGAGTATGAACAGTAGGTAGAATCTACAGGCTTCAAATTATCCAGAATGTAACCTGGTGTGGAATCATGCAAGCTTGCACACCAGATTGAATCCTGGGGAATTTGGAACCAGGATGCAGGCGAGCAGATTGGGCAGTCAAGCAATTTCATGCACCCACAGTTTATCGGTCAGTAACGTCATCCACATTTTACACCTACCAATTACGAATATAATATTTGACCTTACAATGATTGCTTCTGTGCAGAAATATTCATTTGAATAATAATAATAAATTGTGGATTTCTACAGCAATTTGCCAGGTACTTAGAAACACTTTACCTGATATAAAAAATAGATAATAAAAGAGTCAAAATAAAACAAAGTACCAGTAAAAGGTTACATTATGCTTAAAAGCATATAAATGAAGGGGCCGAAAGGTGGAGAGTGAGATGTTAAAAGCAAAATACTGCACTTAATTGCCCTGCTGCACTATCACTAGTGACGCTAACATAGCATTGTCGTTATTTATTCATCTACATTATTTAGTATTTTGTATTGAGACAAGTAGAGTATTACACTATGCTATTGTGTGATGTACTGTCCGTCTACAGTGTGTACTTTCATATTTTACTGCATCTATCATGTGGTACTGCAGCATTGTTTTGTCTCTACTGTGCTGTATTTGAATGCCTCTGTGGTGTACTGTGATATTTGTCTGCCACTATCATTGTGTATACTGTGATATTTGCTCTCTGTTTTGTATGTACTGTGATATTTGACTTGCTCTACGTGTGTATTGTTATATTTTACTCCCTCTATGCCTGCCCTTTGATCAGTCTCACTCTCGTGTGTGCTGTGCTGTGAACATTTCAAGTACAAATTGATTGCCATCGCCCAGCAGGATCTCATTGAACAGCCAATCTGGTGTGACCACGGCTGTCTCATCACGGTCCACGCTCCTAATCACGGCCACCCCCCCCCCCCCCAATCACAGGGGCGCAGGGACGCAAGCAAGGAGAATTACCCTATGTTGCACACACTCACCCCGCTACAGCAAAACAGAGGGGGCGGGGGGGGGGGGCACCACGCAGAACACTGCATGGAGGTTTTGGCTAAAACATTCCCCAATAACCACGTCTTTACATGCTTTACCACGGCCAGCTGCGGTCAGGGCCTCCTCTTTCACAGCCTTCCCATTCGCTCCCGGTCTCCACGTGCTTAATAACCCTCAGCCACAGCTCTTCCCACACCTACCTGAGATGGTTTTAAGCTGCGGCCCACGGGGAGAGGGGGGTGTTAGCATGATGATGATGATGATGATGATGATGATGTTAACCAGCACTCCAACTGGCTGTCAACCAGCACGGCGATTCAAGCACTCAGGTGGGTTCCCGTGGGATGGCCCCGGGCCGGTGATATCATGATTCACGCACGCACGCACGCGCGCACGCATGCAAGACAACCCACTCCAGGCCAACCCACACACTCGTGGCACACGAACTCACACAGGCACACATACATGTGCATACACAACAACTCTCTCACACACACACACACACACACACACTCACACACACACACACACACACACACACACACACACACACACACACACACACACACACACACACACACACACACACACACACACACACACACACACACACACACTCACACACACACACACACACACACACACACACACACACACACACACACACAAATACAACCTTGCACATTTATGCACCCACACAGACACACACACACACACACACACACACACACACACACACACACACACACACACACACACACACACACACATGCACGTACACAAACAGACAAAACTATCAAAACTATTCAAAAGTATGTTATGACGGTAGACGTTTATTACAAATCTTAGCTAACATTAGCAACATCAACAAGTATGTTTTAAATGTGATAATAAATCTAGTTTTACATTAAAAAAAATATCTTATCATTTGTTATGTAAGAAAATAATTAACGAACAAACAAAAAGTTGCTTGGGAAATAAATCCAGTCCTGAAATCCTGCTCTTTAGCTGCTACAGGGTGCCATTTAGCAGATCTAATTCACAAGAGGCTAGTTGTGCAAAATACATTGCCTTTAACGGCACTGATAAAACTATCAAGACAGAGGCATCTGAGGAACAAATGACTACCATAAAGTATCCTTTAATATCGGTTGTATATTTGAAGTTACAACTGCTGGTGCCTTATCTTGACGTAAAGAGCAGAGCGTTGATGTTCATATAAAACAAAACAGGGTCCCAATCAAAAGCCCAGCAAAGGCAGCAAACAGAAGAAAGTAATAATATATCTGGGTCGTTCCTCTCCTTTCCCCTATTAATCACCTCCACAGAGGAGATCTGCTGTACACGTACACCTTAACTCATACATTCACGAGTGTAGCTGAAAACATGTGCAAACATGTGTGTGTGTGTGTTTTGTATGAACACACGCACAGAACCTTTGGTCAATGAATAAAATCTGGGTTAACCTTGCAGACACACTATGGAATACGGAGTGTCATACGTCACTTCGGCATATTACACACACACACACACACACACTCACAGCATGTGCACGCACGCATGATGCACACACTCACGCACAAACGCACACACACCCATTATTCGTACCGCTTCATGCATAACATCAGCTGATCTTCATGTGTTGGCAGCGTCATCTATAGGAGTCCTGCTCTGGAACTAACATGCAGCGTCTTGGCAGACACAAAGGCCCAAGCATTGCATGGTCATTGGAGCATGTAACCAGAAGATATCACAACTAACGTGAACACACACAAACACACCCAAACCGACGCACGACAAAGCAAAAAAGGTGTAATAAAAAAACAGATACGGCGCCATATAACTGGGGGAGTCGGACTAACCCAGGGGATGGAATCTAAATAAAACAATCACTCAGTCAAACACTAGCTCAAGCTTTTCAATTACATTTTATCTGGTTATACTTCTAACTCAACATGTGTTCATACAATACTGTTTTGATCCGCTGTCAGGTGCTGTCATTATGTGTTAATTGAAGATTGTGGGTTCCTGATGGGATGTGCAGCTCACTGATTAACTTATTGTTTCTGGATTTAATCGCTATGACACTGACAGAATTAGTTCTTGTTAGAATATCAGCTGCTGCACCAATCCATCACTGTAACATTCAAAGACGAGTGTCCAATCAAATGTACCAATTCAATGCGAACACCATAGCGAAAGCCTTTGACTTTCCCTCCACCCCAGTTCACAAGTTGTTTCTGCGTATATACAGTACCTTGTAAATAATCATACCTAAATAATACATCTGCAGCCTCATCATTTTCTCTATAAACTAGTAAAAGGCAAGCACCATGGCCATTCCAATCGATTGACTTCTTTGTTCTTTAGATTCCTTTAATTGTTTTGCAGCCTTTCCTGCAGACTTGCCGACATACCCACTTCACCCATAGTGTATTGCAGTCTTCAGACATGACCAATCCTAAACTCTCCACGAGGTTCACTCCAACTCACCTTTGTTATCGTGGTATTAACTTCTCACAATGCAAAAGTTTCCCTGTAGGATCTTCCCATGATAATGCTCTAAAATTAAATCAAATATTTTGACGGTTTCTCCTAAAAATTAAGTTATTCTTCATAACTCATTTACCCTATTGTAAAATAGTGCCTGAACTTATTTTTTCTCCAGAGAAACTATGCACCCATTCTTCGATATGTTCGGGAAGAAAGCTATATATAAGTTTGCACAGCATCTTGTAATCAGCATTATGACGTACACACCGGGCTATATAACAATCTAACAGTCACAGTGTGCGGTCTCATGGCTCATTCTTGACATTTCTCCTCCACAGCAATCCTACAATGGCTGGGCTTCATCTGGAAAATCAAAGCATCCTAATTCCTGGTAAACCTCCTTTCTCCTGGAGTGACTTACATAGGCCTACCCCAGTGTGCAGACTTCAGCAAGCAGAACAGTTGCTTGATGAATTATACGGGACCAGAATGGGAAAGCTTATCTTCAACAATGCATATGTATGACTACTGTATAAAGTGTAATATGGGAATCAGGTGATCGGTACTTCATGCATATGGAGTGTTGACATTCTGCATGGACTCATTGATGAACCAATCAAGTCTAGAGCAGCTTCCCTGCAACACAACTGTATATTAATGCTGCACATTACCATTTGTGTATGGAAAAGTCTTGATTAGTTTGACCCAAGTGTCACAGATTAAAATGGTAATTTCTTTGCCCCGTCACAGCCATCCTATTCTTCCATTCCCCCTTTGGGAGCTTCGGTTTTTGATTCCTCCTGAACTGATTTGGTCCCTTGCAATACAAGAGAAGCCATCTGCTATTAGATTGTGGTATGCACGGCTGTGTAAGTGAAGAACGTTGTTTTGACAAGTGAGGCAGTGCTATGATCGCTCATGCTATGACAACAGTGAAATATTGTGGCCAGTGCTGCTGTCTCGGAGAGCTGATTCATAAAATCAAGAATATGGTCAACTCATAGGTTTGACAGCAGCAGTGCTGTCCAAAGAGAATCTCTGAGTGCCTTTCTGCCGGTTGGTTCTGCTTCAGGCTCTGACGTGAGCTCCAGCGAACATCTGCACTACAAACTGCTTCGGTTATGTTTTATTAATGCAAATCCAAACAAGCAAACATTCGATTGTATGGAAGGAAACATCAAAATTAATACTTGATAATACTGTATTAACAATGCAATCTGAGTCAACAAACATTAACAAATGCATTCAGAGCCAAAGAATCCCAACTTGAGTGAAGTGTTTTTTTATCATGTGACGCGTTAGCGACTCAACTTTTAATCGATTCTGCTGGGAGATGGCTTCTCTCTTCGTCTCATCTTGATTTCAACCCGCCCACCCACCCTCCCAGGGCTGCCTGTGAACCAACTCCCTTTCTTTCATGTTTAGAAATGTTTTGAACCTGAATAATTCTAAGAGGTTGGTCTTTTGTCTCCGCCCCGGATAAGAGGAATAGAGAGGAGAGGAGAGAGGGAAGAGTAGAGAGGGGAGAGGGGAGAGGGGAGTGAGAGGAGAGAGGAGAGGAGAGCGTAGAGGGAAGAGTAGAGAGGGGAGAGGGGAGAGAGGAGAGAGGAGAGGAGAGCGTAGAGGGAAGAGTAGAGAGGGGAGAGGGGAGAGAGGAGAGAGGAGAGGAGAGAGGGAAGAGTAGAGAGGGGAGAGGGGAGAGGGGAGTGAGAGGAGAGAGGAGAGGAGAGCGTAGAGGGAAGAGGAGAGAGGAGAGAGAGAGGAGAGAGGAGAGGAGATGGAAGAGTAGAGAGGGGAGAGGGGAGAAAGAGGAGAGAGGAGAGGAGATGGAAGAGTAGAGAGGGGAGAGGGGAGAGAGATAGATGACAGAGGTGAGAGCTGGGAGGGGGGAGAGGAGATGAGAGAGGAGGGAAAGAGGAGAGAGAGGAGAGAGAGAGGAAGAAGGTGAGAGGAAAAAAGAGAGTAGAGAGGGGAGAGGAGAGAGGAGATAGAGAGGAGAGTCGAGAAGGGAGAGGAGAGAGTAGAGAGGAGCGATTTGGGAGAGGGGAGAGAGATAGATGAGAGAGGTGAGAGTTGGGAGGGGAGATGAGGGTGGAGGTAAAGAGGAGAGAGAGAGGAAGTTGGTGAGAAGAGAGAGGAGAGAGGAGATGAGAGAGGTGAGTGGAGAGAGGAGAGAGGGGCGATAGCAGAGAGAGGGGAGAGGAGAAAGGAGCAAGAGGAGAGGAGAGAGGGGACAGGGGAGACGGGAGAGGAGAAAGGAGGAACAGGAGTGATCTCACGGTCCACATGTAATCAGACTAAACGGCTCCAATGTGGAAGGAGCGGGTTACAATCCCGAAGGGTATATAGAAATCCATTTATGACTCTCCTCACTATTTATTTCCTTCCTTCCCCTGCAATACCCCACGCACACACTAACATAAAGACACACACATCCCAACCACAGACACATCCAGACATACAGGCAAAACCACACACACACACACAGACACAGACACAGACACAGACACAGACACACACACACACACACACACACACACACACACACACACACACACAAAGCAGTGAACCAGAAAGTTTCCTGCCGTTCTGTGCTAAGAGAGATTTTAGAAATAGCACGCGTTCAAAGTTTGAAACAGTTGTCAGTGATGGAAGTTCCCAAATGTGATTCGGAAACGCATTTACTATGCATTTACTGGAAGGCACTCCCAGGTTGCTGCTCAAATTCCCTGGCATCCAATCAGCAGGGAACTAAAACGGTTCATTCTGTTCAGATGTTCATTCCGAACCTGAGATGTCTTTTTCTCATTGACGACGATTATAACAACATCATTAAATCCTCTCATTAAATGATTAGTCACCTTGCGACCCCCGGGGAATGCAAGCGAGATAGAGTCGCAAGACAATGGAGTCAGAGACATAATTATGTTTGAAATCTAACCTCCTCTTGGCTCGTAATAGAAAGGCGAATGTAAATATTGCCCTCATCGTAACATCCTTATCATTGACCTGCATAACTATGGGCGTCACACACAGACGCCAACAATGATACAAGCCAATCAAGCTGTTGATGAGTGGGCGAAGGTGAAGTAACCCCCAGACGTCCCAGCCAGGTGCCAAGAAAGGAGCTGGCCTCTAAGGGTGCTACCGTTGACACGGGTTACCATGAGGGTGTGTCCCCACGGGGGGGAGACTTTGATTGGCTGGATGCTGTTGTGCCTGAAACTGTTCTCTTTTCTGTAATTGTGGTGAGAGAGATAAAGCATCAAGCAAACATTCTTACCAAGCGATGAGAATCTCTTTCTCTCTTTCTCTTTGTGGGAAGACTAGAAAGATATAATACGTTTGCATTGTCCTCCAGATGGTGTGACAGCCTGATAACGACCCGAAGGGTTTCAAACACGAGGGCTTTGGTTTGTGTGTAATATCTGCCTGCCCCACAATAAACAGTATTTCTGCGGGAGCGTTAGACTTCCTTTAGGGTAGTGGGAGGACTCTAAGAGGATCTGGGTTTTCCATTACATTTCTTTATATGTAGCCTTGTTCTACATATGGCCTTGGCCCTTGAGCTCCTTGTGAATAAAAGATGTCACTTGTCTTCCAACAGCTTTCCTTTCTTATAGTAATCAGCCACCAACAAAGAGAGATACAGAGCAAACTGGATAGAAGGTGGGGACCTTTGTATGTATGTATGTGTATGTGTATGTGTGTGTGTGTGTGTGTGTGTGTGTGTGCGCGCGTGCGTGCGTGCGTGTGTGTGCGTTTGTGTGTGTCCGTGCGCGTATGTGCATGCGTTCTTATAAGGACAACAGCCATGACAACATGCAGGGCGAGTGCTTTGGTGAAGGCGCACGTGCCCGCTGCTCAGCTGTCTCCCTTTGCTCTGCGATGCGCACACGGGGAGCCGTCTGCGGTGCCCCGCTGCGTGTGACAGAACTGAGCCCAGAGCAAGTTCTTGTTGGTTTGTTTGTTTGTTTATTCCTTGGAGCACCGACTTTGTTTCGAAGCGCAGAGATTAACAGAGCGCAGAAGGGAAAGGAATTACAAAAATTCACATTGTGACGAGCGCCTCCCGAACACAGCTTTGGCACTTAACGGTCTTCCTCTCCGGGGGCCTCATGTACTAAGGTTGCGTACGCACAAAAACGTGGCGTACGTCCTTTTCCACGCTCACGTTCAGATGTACAAAACGTGAAATGACCGTAAAAATGTGCGGTCCCCACGCCAGCTCCAGAGCTGTCGTACGCACGTTTTTACAGCTATTGTTCCTTTGGCGACACTTAGAGGTGACGCTGGGAAACTGGGAAAAAAGGTGAAAACCATGACTCATCAGAGTGATTTTCACATCAGAGACACACTAATGAACGATTAACACACCTTGCAATTATATGGGTGGCTATAAAAGCATGCGCAATGGATGAAGAAAATTGTATTAAAAATGGCTGCGTTAGCGTTGTTAGAGGACATCGCAAATGGTCAAATCCGAAGGGCGCTGGAGACGCCGGGGCCGACGGAGCAATCCGTGCCCTCTCCTTGCTTGTCTATTCAAAAATAAAAAAATTAAGTTAATAAACGCGAGTCAAAGTCTTTAATATCCTGGCATCTTTACGCACGACTTATGTGTATTGCAAGCAGCCAATTGTATGACCAGTATAATTACAGCATTTATGACTTCAGCATATTTACCTTGGGGATGATCGGCGTCCGATCAAAGCGGCCACTCTCAAATCGAAGGGGGAGAGTTCCCCCACTCCCGTCCCCCCACCTGTTGCGGTCACGCTTCGGCGGTGGGCAGAAACCCTCCGCTTCACCTCCACCTTGAGGTCTGACCATTTTTTTTTAATTTCAGAGTGTGTGCGCTGCTGAGACCCCACTGCATTGACGGCCTCGCAAACACACTCCCACTCACTTCTCTTTTGTTTTGCATTTATCCCTGTTGACAGGGTTCCAATAGCATATGCTTGCGCATTTCTACCTCGTGGAGCAAAATCTCGAGCTCAGACTAAGTGAAGTTTCGTTTTTTGCCTCTGTTCATGGTGCCAGGTGATCGGATTAAGAGGTGAATCTCAGGTCCAGAGGCCTATTTAAATGAAATTGCATATTTAAATGAGGGCGTGGACAGGGAGGAGTTTGGCACCTCGGCATGTGCGCTCAATTCCACGTTGATCGAGATGTACAAAAGAAACGTGCTTGGATCCATGCGTTCGCACACTTTAGTCGTTTCTTTTCGCGTACTTGTGCGTGCTCGTGTGCTCGTGGACTCGTGAAACGTCATCAGTCGTTGCCCGAGCACTGTTCCAATTCGAAGCACGCATCAAGCGAGTACTGTCGTAAAACCCGGAAGTGTTCTGGATGCGTGCTCGATATCGCCGTTTCACCAAGCATGCATCGGAGGTGGCTCGTGTGTGCTTGCTCCCGCTGTAAATCCCAAGATGCATTTCGCACTCGCAGCAGTACGAGGGCGGACAATATGGAGAAGACGCACAAGTTACAACTGTAGCTTAAGTTACTCTTAACTTATATATATATTTACATAATATATAATATAATAATAATAATAATATATAAATATATATATGTAAGGTCGTGTGTGTATAGCTTATACACATGACAGGACACTCATATCTTTTCAATTGTTATTCATTCAGAATATTTACATACTATTTGAAAATGAAAGAGGCTGGGATTTTGTTTTGTATCATTTGTTTATATTGTTCAGTAGTATATGCCTAAATGAGGCCGTAGCACAGTTAACGGACGAGCAGAGGTGGTGACGTCATCGAGTCCGCTGCTGTTCCAATTGCAGGTACGTACTCGCGTGCTCGCAAGTATGTGCTTGAAGTACAGACTTGCCAAGTACGTGCTTGCAAGTCATCGAGTCCGTAGTACGCGTGCTACGAATTGAGAAACGGCCTTTGATACATCTGAATTTATTTGTGCGTAAGACAGTTTCTGGGTTTTGGCGTACGCCAAGTTTCAGTATGAAATCCACGCAAGTCTTAGTACATGAGGCCCCGGGACCGCAGCGTAGCGCCATCTTCTGCCTCCCGACACACAACTGTGAGGATAGTTTTCTCATACGCACACCTCGATTCACACTACGCCGGTGAAACCGAAAAAACACAGAGTTAATGTGCCACAGCTCTGCGAACATTTCCAATCAATAGTGAATCCTCACTGTGACCTTCTGATGCCTGCAATACGAAGGGATGAATCATTCGATCAAAACTATTTTTTTACTTCAAATACAGGGTAGGCCTACTGTGATACAGGCCTGCATGTATTAAAATAATACATCGGCATGCAATCTTCATTTTAGTAAGTGGCAATTATTGATTTCCCATTTCCTCAAATGACTCTCTGTCAGCGTGTAACGTGTTATTTCCAGTGATTTTAATTTAGCAACAAATATCAAGTGGTTTTAAGATAATACGCAACAACCACACACGCACACACACACTCACACACACACACACACACACACACAACCACACACACACACACACACACACACACATACACACACACACACGCACACACACGGATGCACACACGCTGTGACAACTGTTGCAGTGAAGGTCAGACTCCAGAGTGTGCATCCCTCCAGCTCAGACTGGTCTCCGGTCTTTCACTCACCTTACAGCGAGGTCTGCGATAAAAGCGCTGTTAGCTGATAGGCAGACGTTTTAGTGCCACACGACAACCAAAAGGAGTTCAAGAGCTCTGTTTTATCAACCTACTTTTGGGGCTAATGCTTATCATTGGATGGACTCCAGAATCCAATAAAGTCCAATAATTTTACGTTACAGACCCAGGTTCACATCATGCATTTTACCACAGAGTTTATAATATTTTTTTATTATATTCTTGAGATCAAGTGGAATTTAAGTAAAGTGATTGAAATCTGAATGATCAACCAGAGGATGAGGAGAAACTGACATTGAAATGTTTGTAACGAGGCCACTTGAACATTGGAACATACTGTCAAATATGTTCCAATTGTCATATCGGTTGACTAAAGCTCAAATGGAGGACCTCAATAGCTGCTATGGAATCCTGCACGGTTCGCGTGCACACACGGACCCAGGGGCTAAAGATAAGAAACAAACCTCAAGATACAATTCCATCAGATAAACTAAAAAAACATCCTTCTTCAGAGTGGGATCATGATTTATTCATGGTACATACTTAACATCACATGTGCAAATTGAATGCAATAACCTTCAGAATAAGTACTATGTATCATGCATATTCTCAGCTATATGGCTCGAGAGGAAAGTGGAGATACAGCCACTACTCTGAAGGTCAGAGCAACTTTACCAGCCAAACTTCCAGCGCGGAGGCCATGGATCTTGTAGCGGTGGCTGTATAAGTATATTCTGACAGTAAAAGGCACAGGCCACAGCCGCGAATGCTAATGTTACCGGCAGCAATTACTGCCTGGCAGTGTGCCCGGTGGTGGACAATCAACTTAGCACTCAAATCATCTCCTTAAACAGCAATTTAGTGGCTTTTAAATGGATTGACTCGCCGCTATTTGGTACCTGAGCAACAGCAAATGTTGGGTAATAACACAATGTACTATTACGACTACTGAAAGGGGAATAGGGAATGTACCTGCAGCTGTAAACATCTAGCCCCTCTATACATCTGGGTATGTAACTAGTACCCAGTATGTACCCAGTTCTATACATCTACTGAGAGGGAGTGGTTTGTACCTATACTATGAATATAAAATAAATATATAAATATAAATGTGGAGTAGGGTATGTACCCAGCTCTATACCTCTAATGTAGCAGTAGGGTATGTAGCCAGCTTTATACCTCTACTGTAGCAGTAGGGTATGTACCCAGCTCTATACCTCTACTGTAGCAGTAGGGTATGTACCCAACTCTATACCTCTACTATAGCAATAGGGTATGTACCCAGCTCTATACCTCTTCTGATGAAAGAGTTAGATATGCTGTCCTTTAAAAGCACGGCTATGAGAGATCTACCTACACCAAAGTTAGATTTCGGTGTATGTATAAATGCATTTAAAATATAAATATTAAGATATTTTCTGCACAAAGTTATTCTTTAATTCAACACGAAAGCAAAAATGAGTTTTCTTAACTTGAGTTAACTTGATTAGTTATGTTGAAAGACGGTCAATATTAGAGGAAGCTTAATCAATATCCAGTTCACTTCTATCAAAGTCCTGAAAGATTGCATGAGAAAAACTCATATAGTTAGTCAATAGGATTAGAGAAGGCTTTCTCATGTCTGAAACAATGAAGTCAAAGGCATACAGATGGATATCAACTAATATCTCAAAAGGTTCCTCATCTTTCGATTCCCCAACTACCGAAGAAAGGGGAAAACAAACAAAATAGAAAAAGTTAAAGCTTTCAGCAATAATAAAAAACTATTTTCAAGTTCATTGCCTTTGATTAACTAAAGCCAGCAAGTGTTAAATATACGAAAATACAAAAAATATATATTCTAGCTGAAAACCATGACACACCCCATCACAGTTTAAAACATTACCACAGCTTAATGGGTGTGCCTGGAAATGAGACAATAAGGGACTAAACAATAAGGAGACAATGTAAACATGTTGCACTGAGAATGAAAGAGGTGGGAACAGAAGTGATGAGGATGAAATGCTGCGGTAGGGGGTGGAGGGGGTCATCTACGTGGTCTGAAGAGGCCGACTGGGGCCATGCAGCCTGGGGGGAGACAGGGATGCAGCCATCCACCCCCTCCAAATCACTTTCCTTTCCTTATAATTGAATAAAATTAATCTGGGGCACAGAGGATCGACCAAGAGGGAAATCATATTTTCTGAACTTGAGGTCCACAATCTAGTATGCTGTTGAAGAATATTCACTTTTCTTTTCTTCACATTCTGCACAGACAAGATTATAATAAAAATATAATAGCCGCTGTTTTGTGAAGTCTGCAGATTCCTATTTACATATTAAGGTGACATCAATAACACTTAGAATACTGGTGATATGAGCTTAGGGTCCCATGAGGTCGTGATAACGTGGCTAGCCATTAGTGTCAGTCGATGCATCTGTTGCAACTTAGAAAATACAAATGAAACAATTGGCTTATCTATTTAACATTTTAGTTTTCAGTATAAATAATGCCACACCTAAATAAATGTGAAATACTTACAGCACATGAACTGAAGAAAACACTAAGGATTGCCACAATTAAGACTGTGCTCCCTCTTCATTTATCTTGCCAATACAGAGAAACCTCCAACAAACTAGTGTTGTTCAAATGTAATCCTTTTAGTGATATGCCCTAAAACCAGTTATTTGTCTTCACGGTGCAAGTCGGACAGATCAACGGAGGCAAACACAAATAACATTTAATCTCCCTTAACCACATCTCAGTATATCCCATTAACATTGAGTTTTGTGTTATGGTGATGGATCGCTGCATGTAATAGGTTTTGATGCACTGCAACATATGCGTTCTCTGTATGGTCATTCATTAGGAAGTGGACAGTGTATGCCTTTTTGCCACGGCCACCAATTTCCTGGATACGTGGCCTGTCACTTGTGGCATTGGGAGTAACTTGATGAGAACAACACTGCGCACGTCTCTGGGTTACACAGTAAGCTAGAGAATCTCAGTGCCACCATCTACCCTAAAATAGATTTGCTCTTGATCCAACCCACATGATTCATCGATTTTAGTTATTCTTATTGTCAACAAACCCCCCAATCAGATGCCTGGAAGACATATAACTCAAAAGGATATCGTATGTCAAGCAAATTGCAGATAGGATTAATTTGATGTGGTTTGTGAATTTCAGAAGTGAAACCAATCGCAGGAGGGAAACATTTTGGTAGAGTAATGACTTTTATTGAAGGGTTTGAAACGCAAAAAATAAACAAAGATGCACTCCTGCTATACCAGGAAATTCAGTAAACCAAAAATTGCCTCTGGTGCATGCTGTGTTCTAAAACCTTGTCCTAGCCATCTCTACACAAACTGTCAAATGAAAACTAAATAATAAAAAACCCTCTATAGTGTAGCTCAAAAATAGATGAAATGCAAGTCCCCTTTCACCCAGGCCACGGATAATGAGAGATAAGGCTTCAAGCATAAGGCTGTGATTACCCCTGCTAGCCGACCATCACAGGATCGCGATAGTTAGCAAGGGGTCCATCTCTTAGCGGTGGCCCAGAACGCTAAGAAACCCATAATAATGATAATAACATACATTGTGATCGGATATTTTCAATCTGATTCACATCGGCAATTACGTTCAGTTATATATAGATTGAATTTCATAAAAATAAAACTAATTACCCCTAAATAAAAGAATATACCACAGACTTGCCAGACTCAGGTAATCCAATGTGGTTGTCAACGATTCTAGTCATGATTAATTTGGTTTGGGTACTACCAAACGTCTCAACATATATTTGTGGACGATCACATTTGTCCTCATCTATATTTGACTAACTGGGTACAGCCTAATCACTAATGTATGGCCTGGTGTGCGTAGCTGGCTTTGACTGTACACGCTGCGAAGGATAACATAGTTGTGGCTATCATAACAAAACTATGAAAAGTGTTAAATGAAATAAAACTTGATTTAGCTTCAGCGCCTCCTGGTGGAGTGTGACACCAAGAGAAAAACCAAGGCGTTCTGAACATCACTTATTTTGGTTATTAAAGTGCTCTAACACACCATGAATTAGCAGCAGGAAATATTACAAATACAAACGTGGTTTTTACAAATTAACCACTTTGAATCACCCAGTTAATTAGATGAATTCCCCCCTCCCAAATAAAAAATGGTCTCTAGATCTCTCAGTAGTCACTTGAACCTGGTTAATAAGAAAATATCAAATTGTTGAAAACAAATCAAGAAATAAAAGCAAACTAAAAATCCAAAACTCATCACGCAGTCATATCATTCGTTCCTAACATATGTACAAAATGACATTGTTCTTTCATGAAACTCTTCTGGGAGAATTGGGTTCTGTAAACACTGCTTCGGTCCGTCAAGTGGAGGCCATCCGCACTTCTTCAACCTCCGAGCCGTTTGGTTTTCTCCATGAGAAAGTCTGTGGCGCCCCTTCTGGCTACAATTTCCTTTTCCGCTATATCATTCTGCATCCTACATCTATTCTTACACACGCACACAGTTTTGAATTTTGCATTCCCTCCACAATTCTATCCCTTCTTCTTAAACAACAGGAAATTTAACGTCGCAAGAGTACAGGAATGGAAGCTCTACGGTACTTTAACGGGGACTTGAAGGTTTGTCCGGGGCTAAAAACAACCACAATGGTGCTTGTGTGTAGCTAGGATGCGAGTTGGGCCAAGGAACATCAAAGCTAATTAATTTGGGCTTAAGGATAGAAGTGGAAGGAGTAAAGCTGCAGATGGTAGTCATGGTCCAGTCAGAATATTGATAAGGCTGAACTAGGGGGCAGGGTGTTTGTATGTGGGTTTGTTGGGGTCCGATGTCCTCTGCCCTTCCAGTAGATGACAGATATCAGGTATGACCATTGTGTGTGTGTGTGTGTGTGTGTGTGTGTGTGTGTGTGTGTGTGTGTGTGTGTGTGTGTGTGTGTGTGTGTGTGTGTGTGTGTGTGTGTGTGTGTGTGTGTGTGTGTGTGTTGGGAAGGGGGGGCTTTGCCTCAGAGGCCTCGCAGGAACTCCTGGAGCTGCCGGACGATCTCTGTGTCCACTGTCTCCATCAGAACACCGAAGGCCTGGTCCCCCATCAGTGCCTGCTGGGCCTTCAGCTTCTCGTACACAAACTGCTGCAGGGACACGCTGTGCACCGGGTCCTCAAGGGCCAGCTGGGGGAGGAGGGAGAGGAGCGTGAATGGGAGAGGCAGACAACAGCTTCAGATACCAACAGAGGACTAAGAGCCACGGGGACCAGAACAGCACCACCAGGATCGGTAACATGTGAACTGAAGTACAGCAAGTAAGTGGAACGAACAAGCGACAAAACACAACTGACCAAAAGTCCATTCCCTGCCCGCATCGTGTGCAATCCAGAGTGTCATCGATCGACTGCGTGACGTCAAACGCAATACCGCTTTTGGCAATTGGGCGGACGCAGACGGAAACACTTCCGCCAGATGATTGCATAAAATATTTGCAAATGTGCTTGGTTCCTGGAGCCCAAGTGTGAATAAAGCTAGCCTCCTCCCTAGCGGTAAATGGGTGAGCCATGGGGGAGGTTGTTGCTTTCTCCTTCATATTCCCCAGATTTAAATAGATTCAACAACACAATAACTGCAATGATTTTCACAAACTCACACACACAGTGTGTGTGTGTGTGTGTGTGTGTGTGTGTGTGTGTGTGTGTGTGTGTGTGTGTGTGTGTGTGTGTGTGTGTGTGTGTGTGTGTGTGTGTGTGTGTGTGTGTGTGTGTGTGTGTGTGTGTGTGTGTGTGTGTGTGTGTGTGTGTGGTCCCCATTGGGATTTGGACCACCTGCTGGGATCTCGAGCTCGCCTTCATTCCTTTGTAGTTTAATTAATGTCATTATCAGACTGCGCCCACAATGATTCCGCCCTTGGAATCCACAACTTCCCGAAATGATTTGGCCCCCACACACATACAGGCAGACATGCACTCCGCATGCGAACGCACACTCCGGCGCACTCACAGACTCACAATCACACAGAAAGTTGAGATAACTGCAAGTAACTGCAAATTCTAAATGAGAGACAGATTACAGAGTGAGATTTTGATTTATGACCAATCAGGGGAGCAGTACTCGTTATGCTAATTGATTCCCGGTCATTAGGGAGCAATCAGACCCCATGAGGAAACTGATGAGTGTGTTTCAACACACAAAAACAACCTGCCATCCGATGGGATACATAAAATCTCTGGCTTGCAGACGTGACTGGATGACCCGCTGTCATTTTCACAAAGCAAATCATATCTGATGTATGGACACACTCCTGCCTGTTAGAATGAATCAACGTTTGTATCCGTTATAGGGGTATGATGGAGACAGAAGGAGAGGTGCGTGTGTGCGTCTGTTGCAGCAGCACATCAAGGGGGTAGCTTAGTTCCCTAATCACCCGTGATCCTACTTAAAAGGCGAGGCTGCTCGCAGAAATATTAATGAACACCAAGGCAAACCCAATCAATAAGACACATTTGGTCCTGCTTATTTAGAAGCAGAGAAAGTGCGAATTAAGGAACATTTTTGGTTACGCTTCATCTAAGAATAATATGAACCCAATTAACGAGACGTTGACACAGCCTCGATAATGTGCCATGGCAGAGAAAGTGGTTTTAGGGTCATAAAGTAGAAGTGTGTGCGTGTGCGTACAAGGGATAAAGAGTGTGTGTGAGTGTGCGTGCAAGGGTTAAAGAGTGTGCACGTATGTGAGTTTGTGTGTGTGTGTAAACAAACACAACGACACAGTATATTAAAATGGAACAAATAAGAGCAGCAGATGAAGCAGAGAGATAAGGGGGCGAGTGGGGGAGAGCGAGCAGGCGGGCCAGGGATTGAGAATCGGGGACAGATAAGTGAACGTGGGAGTGGGAAAGGCTTTGGAGAGAAAATTACAAGACTGCAGAGATAAGGGCCGATACACCCGAGACACCTGCTGGGTCCTGAGAGCGTGTGCAGGAAAGCCAACTTGAATAGGGCAGTATATATATCAATATATATATCAATAAAATAATAATCAATATTGAAAGGCTGCAAGGTTCTGGTAGCAGGGAGTTCCCAGCAGTGGTACAGGCCGGTCGAAATGTGGGAGGGGGCAGAGTGTACATCTCCTTTGACCTTTGGCAAAGACCTCACTGCACAGTCTGAGCTGTCAAGTGTCTTATTTATTTATTTATTTAAAAAGGCACCAACACGAAAACGTAGGAACAGCGCAGAGAACACTCGAGTCTCGAGGAGTACCGGAAAGAAGAGACACATACGAAGGGAGAGAGAATGAGAGGGATGGACGCCGGGAGACTGTGGACGGGATCTCGGGTCAGAAGGAGGGATAGAGGGGTTGCTGTGAGATGGGGAAATGAGGTGCGAAGGCAGGGCATGTAAAAAGCCGCCTTCTCCCAGCTACAGCTGACCTTTCTCTCCCAGAATAAAACGGCGGAGTCCCATGCTGCCACTGTAACAACCTCAGTGGGAGTCCACCTCCTCCAGAGCCATGGAGTCATGCGATGGTCTGTCCATCCCAAGCCAGGGCAGGGGGGCGGGAGGGGGGGCAGGTTGGGGCAGGCAGAGAGCACCTGCCTGGGTTGAGGGGTGATGCCCTCAACCCAGCTGTGCACTACCAAGAACTCCATGGACACGCATGCACGCACACACACACACAGGCGCACACCCACAGCCACACACACCTGAGGAAAAGTAAAAATGACCAGGAGTGCCATCGCTGCTCTTGCGGCTAGGATGGAACTTGGGAAAGGGCTGTCTAGGATCCTCTCTGTCACACACTCTATCAGACACATTTATATGCAGTCTGGTCCCCTCGGCACAGCCAGCGGCCTCCCTGAACAGCCTACTCCAGCAAATGTAAGGAGACTAATGAAAGTATTGTACTGAATAGCACTTCATCCGATCGTTCCCATCATCCGGTCTCACAAATTACAATGAATGCACACACGTCGAAAGAGTCACACAATAAAAATGATATATTACAATTTTACATAGATATATAAAAGGGGGCGACTGGGGGATATGTAGTATTCCTAGAAGCTTAACCCTTTCTTGGACGTAAACATCGATATAAACCGCTGCCGACGCATCCACAAACACACCATGGTGTTATACTCAAGTGTCCGAGAAGCCTGAACCTCTCTCAGACTCTATCAACCGCTGCACGAGAGTGAAACGTTCACAAACTGTTGGGCGGATACTGGCAAAAACATACGATTGAACTCCTGGTATTTAACACTGCCTAATGGCATAGATTACCGTGTTGACGATTAAATAAGGAATATAACCACGTTTATCAAATTTAAATAAACTGGTTCGGGTCAACTACCCCTTAAAGGCTTCAAACTGGTTCCACAGTGACCTACATTTATTAAATGGCGGTGTTTGAAATCTGACAGGTCCTTGCTAACTCAACTTAATGATCTAATGATCTGTCTCATTAGATTACTGTGATCGATGGGTCTTCACGCCAGAGCACAGCAGCCCCCACCAGTGTGAACACACACACACACACACACACACACACACACACACACACACACACACACACACACACACACACACACACACACACACACACACACACACACACACACACACACACACACACACACACACACACACACACAGGTTGAGCCATGATGTGCCTAGTTGGGAGCCGGTGGGGTGATTGATGAGAGAGTCCGTATGTTGCAGGGCTGTGAGATGGAGCCCGGTCAGAGGATGGCTCTCCAGGCGGTTGGTTAATCACATTAGTGTGTTTACAACACAACATCAAGGGGCCCAGCCGGTCTCCCCGGCAGGCCTGCTTCCAGAGGCCAAAAGGAGTTTGAATTCTTGCAAATCCCCATTGGTTTGCAGCACATGTTACACGAATGCTCGAGCTGTGGTTGGGGACCGCGCTTTGGAGATCATTCAAACATTTTTCACCAGAATTTTGTTTTTTTTTGAGTTGAGCACATTTAGCCGCCACATGTACTACCCCTCGTCAAAGGAAAGAGGAGACAGGAGCGAACATCACTCCTCTAGCACTAAGAGGTGTCTCCCCCCCTGGGGAGTAGCAGCAGCATGACTAAGCAGCCGTTTATCTTCTGCTGGCACCTCCTCGTGCAGTGTGCATCATTTTAAGTGTCCAGACGCCACCGAGTCGCCCGCAGGCGGGAGGATGATACCCCGGGATGAATTAGGAGATATGAGGTGTGTGTGTGTGTGTGTGTTTGGGGACACATTAAAATCTAAGGTCAAGGAAAAGGTCCTAGTGATGCTCAGCACCAGCTGAGAGAGGATAAGAAGACAGAAGGGTGAGTGAGAGAGTGAGAGAGATGTCTATGGAAGTAAATCTGTGCCATCGGATTTTGAAAATGAAAAGCCATTGAATTCTAAGCATATTCAAAGTTAAAAAATGTAACTTAAATATTTTCAACGTCACCAAATTCAACATTCCAAAGTCACCTGCAAAATTCAATGTTAACATCCGGGGACCCAAGGAAGAGCAATCGATCCTAGATGCTAGATCGCGTCAAGCAAGGAGAGCGGGAATAAGAGCGTCACTCGCTGGTTCTTTCTTTCTTGATACAAACGTTAATTCTAAACAGCATTTTACACAGTAGCCTATAATAGGAAATGCTCAAAGGTAAATCAACGTCATTAAACACTGACTGTAGCTTTTTATGGGGAGAGAAGCAACCGTGGTGGACCTTACTAAACGCCCTATCCATTGTATCGGCCTGTAAAACGCTAATAGAAGCAAATAAAATGTATTTATTAACCACATTTAATATCAAGCTGAGGGGAGGCGGGATCTTATATTTTATTTATGTTTCTGTTATAATGCACACCTTTTTTGTTTTTAACTGCAGTATGAAATAAACGATGAACTAATGCCTGTATGAAGTGTGTGCGTGATTGCATTGACTTGGCTGGATTTGCATGCAGCTTAAGTGCAATTGTAGTGGGTTAAGGGACCCAATTTATTAGGGCACCAATTTGGGGCGATCAGAGGTCCCTTTGCCTATGTTTGGTGTGATGCTGGGGCGATCTTAAGCCCGCTGCCCACTGTGGAACGAGAGTGCAGAGCCGACAGTGTTGGGCAACTGAAGCGGCAGCAGCTTGTAGTTCCAGTGGAAGCACGGCGTGCCTCTGGAAGAAGCACCGTACAGCAACCTGCTTTTAATTTGAAAAAGTTAAGTTTTAAGCTTGTGCATGATTCCGCACATGAACTACTTCATCCCTGTTTTGCGATTTGCTTTTGCTGTTGCAGAAAATGTGCAACAGTGCCCCATGGTGTCACACTTTTCGGTGGGTCGCAGAATTCTGTGTAACACCCGCTCGCTCTCCTTGACCGCGTTCTCGCATCTAGGATCGATTGCTCTTCCTTGGGTCCCCCGATGTTAACGCTGAATTTCATTCATTGAATTTTGCAGCTGACTTTGGCATGTTGAATTTGCGGACGTTGAAAATATTCAAGTACATTTTTTTAACTTTGATTATTTGATTTAGATCTTTTTAACATTGAAAAAGAAAGTTGTAAATTCAATGACAAAAAATCCAGACATGTTATTTCAATGCATAAATATTCAGTGCTTAGAATACAAAGGCTTTTTATTTTCAAAGTCTGATGGCACAGATTTACTTCCATAGATGTCCACTGCATGGTTGTTTTGTAAGGGACACTGTTGCTAGTACTGATATCATAAGCTTATTTTCCAATTGTTCATTTCAAATTTGTTCGAAACGATTCAAAGGTTTGACAAATTATCCCAATAACTGAATTTGACTCTTCAGCTGTCCTGTGCATTGCATTTGTTGCGCGAGCGATTGAACATGACTCCTTAAATCGGGCTTTATGAATACAACCTCCCCGTTGTATTAATCCAAAAATCCATCTCGGCGGCACTTTGCGGCGTCTAAATGTGCCATGCTGTGATGCATCTCTCCCTGCCATTTCCTCCACTTTACCAGCTCATTAAGCCATTCAGGAATCAATCGCACCACTCTCTGCCACAGCACCACCCATCCGAGGAGAGACCCACGAGGAACTAAATCCACCCGAGCGACCGCCAGACATGGCCTAATGGGAGCTGAAGATGAATGTGACGCTGCATATCTTGCCACAAGCACAGCTCCCCACTGCCTCACGCGTGCCAGCCCAGTGCCAGCCGAATGTCAGGGTGTACTCTGAAACATCTATTTTTCATCTCTGCTGCTACTCGGTTTTGTTGGGTGATGGCTTGTTCTGCATGTGTTGGTCGAGGTCGGCTCGGGTCGGGTTAAAGTGAGCCATGGCCAGCGGGGGTGTGTGGGGAGTTTGTGTGTTTGACTGGCATATGGAATGGCTGAGGAACTGAAGGAGCGGGAGTATATGCAACAAAAATATATATACACATAAATACAAAACACACACAAACACACACACAAAGATTAAAAGGCAATGGAGAGGCCTAGAAGGCGCCAGAGAGCAGTACAGAGGAAATGAAGGGAGGGGAACTTTGGCCCATGGGGATATGTGGGTGAATCTGGCTCAGATGAAGCAACCTGCTGAGAAGAAAGGGAGATGAAAAAAGTGAGAGCAAGAGACAGCGAGAGAGAGAAAGATAGCAAGGCCGAGAAAGAAAGAAAGAAAGAAAGAAAGAAAGAAAGAAAGAAAGAAAGAAAGAAAGAAAGAAAGAAAGAAAGAAAGAAAGAAAGAAAGAAAGAAAGAAAGAAAGAAAGAAAGAAAAAAAAAGAGAAAGAAAGCAAGCCAGAGAGCGAGAGAGAGAAAGCCAGCCAGAGAGAGCGAGAGCGAGAGAGAAAGCAAGCCAGAGAGAGAGAGCGAGGCTGAAGAGGATAGTGTTGGAAGGCATGATGATAGACTTGGTACGCTACAGGCTGGATCTTCCTGCCAGAGCTCATCCCTGGGAGGTTTGGGAGGTGCAGATGAGAGCAACGGAGGATTGAAGAGAAAGGGAAACAGGGGTTGACGATAAAATGAAGGGATGTAGGGCTTGTGGCATGCCCCGTCCCTGCTGTGGCTTGCTGATAAAGAGCAAGCGGCCACTTCCAGGTGAACGGGGCGAGAGGAAGGGATGAAAGGAAGGAGGAGAGTGTGGCAGAAAACAGCAGTGGTTTAAGGGCTTGTGAGGGAGGACCAGGCAGCATGACGCCCCCCCCATCGCTAATGGGGCATTTGGAGCGGGAAATGATAGATCTTCAGCAGGGTGGAACTCAAGGGGGAATGTTCTGAGGAAAATGTATGCGATCGCAATCTGAGCCAGTGAGCATTTTCAGATGCTCCATAGCAGTATTTTCAACCTGTGGCTGATCTCCAACGTTAGATACAAAGGGTACTGCTGGTGGTACAGGGAATTATGTTCTTGAGACAGATTAACATTAACAGAACTAATTGAATAGATGATTGCAAATAATATATATTTGTTTTTGCTTAAATCAACGCTGGGAAAATAAGCAGCGTTGCTGACTATGTCTTTCCAGCGGACCCTGCCCACCTTGCAGTAGCAATTGTCTATAATTTTGATAAGGGTAAGAAGAACCCCAGTGAGAGCAGCACGGTAATGCTTGGCGTGTACGGGCTGTGACCTTGTTGGCCTGCTGCGCTCCGGTGTGCGCTACATCTCTTAAAGCAGCGTCCTGCTGATAACCACGCTGTGTGCAGATACACTGACCCACTGACTGATTTGCACCATTAGAAAACATTAAACTCTGTTATAGGATCCTCTTAATTCTATTTATTTAACTGGTTCGAAGTCAATGACCAGCCTAGTGAAATGTATTCAGAAAAGCGGGCAAGATATGAAACGGTTTCCTTGGGCATGTGGAACAAGATAATGAGTTTTAACCAAAATCATATCCCACCAAAACCAAAAGCTTAGCATGGCTTCTCTTTACTTTTCTTTAGCTTTTCCCCAAAAGACAGAGGGAACATTGCTCAATATTGACCACTATGCAGATGTATCTATGTAAACTTGAATTGTGTGAATTTGGATTTCTTGGGATATCCTGATCCAAGGAGAGCTTGGATTAAGCTGAGTGTACATTTAGTCTTATAAATAGCTATTCTCTGCAGTGTTAGCGGACTTACGATGAGTGCATATTGTGACATTTTTTGTTCGCATTTTGACTTTGTGAAGATATTCCACAACAAGGTATTCTTGTATTAGGTTGCGGATATTTACTTTCCCAAGTAAGAATCTCTGCATGACTGTATACGGTCTGTGTTGAACACTTTTTGTCTCTATTTGCACTGCTGTAGACATAATCTAATTGCACATAGTTGTAGGGCTGTCAGTCAGTCAGCTACCCGCAAGACTGAGTTCATCTCCGGTTTCACCCTCTGGGGATCCCTGGACTTGCTTGCGCTCACTGAGACTTGGATACCACCAGACTACACATCAACCTCTGCAGCCCTCTCCTCAGGCTACTCCTCCACCCACACACCTAGCCTGCACTGGGTCAGAGTGGAAATCATCCCTTCACCTCCCCTTCTAAATTTCACTCTTTTAATTTTCACGATTAATCTGTAATTTACCCAGTGAAATTAAACATGGCTGTTCTCCCGAGGAAATGGACCTTGCCTTGTCAAACATCCCTGAAGATGCCCGCCGCTGGTTCCTTCTCTACTAACCCTAACCCTCTCTGGACTCTCTCTGTCCTCTCACCTATTCTCGACCCCTCCAGCTCTGGGGTTGTCAGGCTCGCTGCTTAACGACAGAACCCCCCTAAGGGCGGCCGAGAGCACCCATATCGAATCCAAGCCCCCCGACATCCCTCTTGCCTGCCATCTGCTCTCCTGTTGTTTTGCCTCATCTGCAGCTAAAAGCTATTTAATTCAATCCTCCTTTTCCAACCCCTCCCTCAAAATGGTCTTCCCACTCGCCCACCTCCATACTACCAAGCCATTTTGTGAGATACCTTGTAGAAAACGATTGATGACGTACGCTCCTCATTTCCCAACCACCGGCTGACACCACCTTTCCTACATACAGCTTCTCATCTCCTGCTCAAACTTCCTTTTCCCCACTCTCTCCCAATGAGGGACAACCCTACGTCACTTCCAACCACACAACCACCCGCCCGACCCCCTGCCCGACCCCATGCCCAACCACCTCTCACCTTCAGTCTATTGCTCACGACCTTCTTTTCCTCACCACTCTCTTCCAGTGGTGGGCCTTCAGAGCCAGCAGGAACTTGTCTGCTGGCCTAGAGATGGTCAGAATCATACAATAATATTTTTATAATTATGTACTCAGAGACTGATCCGTGGTTAGCTATTTTATTTGTACTGGATATTACACATTTTTGTATTTGAAATGCGTATAGTACATCCCCCTTATTTAAAATGTGCCAGCGACATGTATCCCGATCTCTAAGACCTCCAGAAAATGTGAGAGCGATTCACCATTAGAGTATACCCATACTTTTAGGGAACATTAAAATGCCAAAATATTCATAAAATGAACCACATGATAAAATGACCCACAATTTCATACATGTGCTCTCTGGACATGTCTGATAAAATGTGTATGGCGGAAAAACCAAAGAGAGATGAGATGGACAAAAATATATATTTTTGCAATATTCACTCATTCGCAATTCCACTTCACAATGCGCCAGGCCCTCAAACCTACAGCCCCCTTAAGAGATAAGTTTTACTTCAGAGAGTCAATTTAATAAATGCTAGGCCAAGTGCTAGTGCTCAAATAACCGCTAATGCTCTGAAATACATATAAATGGCATTTGCTCGGACTCGGATTCACTCAGAATCTCCTTTTGGGACACTTATGTCAACGACCTCTACTGACGTGCCACGGCATATAGTCAGTATATAGGGCAGTCGCTGGGGGGAAAGTACCTTAATATAGTGACAACAGTCCTACTTTTATATATCGTTTTCATAACTAATGCTATATACCAAGTACATTTTTCTATCAGTATATTAATGTAATTTCAATGCTACTCTCTGCTTCGGTGGCACTGGTTTCAGTGCAGCTATATCAATTAGAGCTTTTATCCTATCAGATTGTGCACCTGTGCCTTCTTCTGTGAAAAATCCCAGATGCCTTCAGAATACCGAGTGAATCCTCTCTGCTGTTGAAGCAAATGGGGACAATGTTGTTGATTGACATATTCCTCAACCACAGGCTGAGTGAAACCGCACACTCTTATTCAGATGCCGAATAATGTTTTAATGAACAACGTTTCGGCCTAAGGCCTTTTTCTAGTTTCACTTAGTTTCCTTAACCAATCAGGGTGTATTCTGTGACACGCAGAGCCCTCCAGCTTGCCTAGCCCCTACCTCTGCATGTATCGTGTCCTGAGATCGGAGGGCCAGTTGGCGAAAGCATATTTGTTTTGATTGTGTTTATTTCCTCTGTTCTTGTTCTTGGCAGTAGCTGAACAAACAGAAGCTGAACAAACCGATTTAGCACCGTTGGATTGCTGTGCTTATCTGTGCGATAAATCTGACAGTAAAACAGAGTTACAGCCTCTACCGAGACCCATAAAATCATAAGGGCTCCAGACTTATTTTTTTCCCTAGGAACACTGTGGCCCCTAACTGAAAATTTTAGGGGCACAACCAGAAATTTTAGGGGCACACACCGTTAATCAACATGCCAACCAAATATTCACAGTTCTACTAATTTCCACTGTATTACTAATAACTATTTTGATAATAGAGGCAGAAATGACAATGTGCTGTTTCAAATTCAGTGTCATATTTTATTGTGATTCTCATCTATTCCAACGGTTTCCAGGTTTGCGCATGCATGCGTTCGACAAGTACAGATGCGACAGTTTCACGGGTGTGCGCCCGCTTGTCGTGCCGGACAGGACGCTGAGCCTCCTCTATGCCCACTCGCCTCTCCATTGAGAATGCATTATCAGGCCCGACAAACGCCTCGCATGTGAAAAGCCCTTTAGGGCACCTGAAGCAGAGTCCTGCACTGGTTCGGGTGACCCGCACACTTTGGAGGAAACGAGTCGGGTCGGAGTCGACGCCTGAACAGCGTGGGTTTTGCGATTGCGAGCGAGACTTCACCAGTGCTGGATATAATCAGGAGCGGAGGAGTCAACTAAAACCGTCAACAGTGGATGATGTGGTTTTTTTGCACAAAAATGTAAAGCACCAAGCCAAACACCAGATAGGATAATTCCCATCTAATGTTTCTAATTTTCCATCGTGTGCGAGTCGGGTGTCGATATCAATTTATAGCGAGTCTGATCGGGCTACTGTCAGAAACACGGGTCGGATGCGGTTTAAAGTATTGCAGGTACGGGCGGGTGCGGGGTATGTAAAATAAGACCCATGCAGGACTGACTTGCACTGGCAGCCTAGCCGAAGGTCGGAAGAACGAGTCAATAGTTAGCTTGCTCATTGTAATCGCACGTAGCAGGTTGTGAATTCTTTCTCCTTTGCACAGACGTTTACGCGCGCTCGATAATCTCTAGACGTTCCCTCTCGACACATTAGCGACATTCCCAATACTTCTTACACTCATTGGCCTGCTAAAGATTCCGGATTCATTGACGCACCCCTTCCATCTTTAACGTGTAAAAAAAAAAGGGCAAATTTACTGGTCACACATGCGCGACCAGATGGAAAATTCGGTCGCACACTCTCAAATGTTGGTCGCGAAATGCGACCATTTGGTCGCAGTCTGGAGCCCTTACCTCAATAGATACAAACTCTTCCTTTATACAAACAGCACTGGCTTTACAGCTGTATTATATGTAAAACTACTGCTTTATAGTTGTAAACACTGTTGTGTTTTCAACTAGTGTCAAATGTCACCGTGTTTGATAATTGCATCATTTAGATGTAGCCAATCATGTGACTTAATCTTATGATCCTCATCCTGTATAAACACTGGATTCGTGAGTAATTTAATCCTGATCTGCGTCCAAAGTCTGCAAATTGTATTCAGCCAAGATCCAAGTCATTGTCATTCTGTTGGAGCCGTCCATAATCTGTCTGCCAATTACAGTTTAAAACTCAATAAAGCCACAACCATATTAACTCAGTGCATACATTCCAATACAACCAACAAAAACAATGAAATCCTCAAACAGAAAAAATTATGTTTCGATGAAGGACAAAAAGTAAACCCACCATCTCCCTCGCTGTAGATAAGACACGGCAACTTATAGATAAAACTCTCGATTAAATTAATATATCAACACCTAAAAGTGGTTTTCACATTGGGCTGCACCATGAACGATCTAATAAGCGTTGCAATGTTCTTCCAATAAAGCACAAAATATTGTCTCCCCACCCATCAAACCACATTCCATCAACCTGACATATACTCGCTATGTGCACTGCTGCTACGCTGGGGTAGGCTTCTGGACTGCCCCCTTGATTCAAATTGCAAACACTAAACCAGGAGCATCCCAGAACCCCCCACAACTGAACCGAGCCAGTAAGAAAGCCATGGGAATAGAAGAAAAAGCGAGCAACAAACACAGACAAAGGCAGACCGAGAGAGAGGGAGAGAGAGAGCGAGGGAGTGAGGGAGCTAGGAAGGGAGAGAGCTAGGAAGGGAGAGAGAGATGAGAGAAATGTCCTCTCCAGAGGAAAAGATTGTAACGTCTTCTGTTGAAGAGATTAATTCACAGTTGGATATAAAAAGATTAAGAGCATAAAATAGACAGACATGGCATAGGGAAAAAATGATTTAAAAATAAGCAGTCCTGATGTGTTTTTTATACTCCTCCATCCTTGCTCTCTATCGAGTATCTACCGTAATTCCTTGTCTTTCAACTCTGGGAGATTATTATGGCATTGATTGCAGCCAGTTCCTCATCAAATGAAGCAGCACAAATTATTATAGCCAAATTACCATTGGACTAAAGGGTAGAAATATAACAACATCCCGGCAGTTTGTGTGTTGGTTGTGCAAACATTTGCGCTGCCTCGCACAAACGCAGCCACAACCGGGAACAGAAAAATAGAAGAAAGATTAATAGATTAATCCCTTTGAGTTAAATGTAAGCTACTGGACTCATTTTAAGTAGCCACATCAACCCTACATTATTCATAATTACCAGGAAGAATTTGAAATGCATGATCAGCAAAACGGTTTACAAGTTTGAATAAAATGATTTAGGCCAGTAGTTCTCAACTGGACTAGCCTTAGGACCCACATGTTTCATTAGACATTAGATCATGAGCCAACAATAATTGTTTACTATATGTATTTACCAATATCGCAGAATTCAACCATGCCTTCATGTACTGTTAAGAAAAACTCAACCAAACAAAAAGCTGCAACGATTGAGGATACACTGATTGAACAAGTAAGCCATTGAAATATTAGTTTATATATGGGCTTCATTCTAAAGATTAAGGGGAGGCATATGCCCTGCTAGCCAATCAAAACACCCACCATTTGAGAATCACCGCTATAGGAAAGTTAGCAACAATGAAGCAATGAAACGGGCATACCTTTTACCAGGTAGAAACAGGTAAAAATACTATATAAAAATTGCATTGGACGTTGAACTCATTTGACTTATCATTTTATAGGACTAATCAATACGAACTCATGAGGGTGTCTTTATTGGTCACGTAAGTAAGTGAGTGAGTGGATGGATTGGTGAGTGAGTGAGTGGATGGATTGGTGAGTGAGTGAGTGAGTGGATTGGTGAGTGAGTGGATGGATTGGTGAGTGAGTGGATGGATTGGTGAGTGAGTGAGTGGATGGATTGGTGAGTGAGTGGATGGATTGGTGAGTGAGTGGATGGATTGGTGAGTGAGTGAGTAGATGGATTGTTGAGTGAGTGGATGGATTGGTGAGTGAGTTAGTGGATGGATTGGTGAGTGAGTGGATGGATTGGTGAGTGAGTTAGTGGATGGATTGGTGAGTGAGTGGATGGATTGGTGAGTGAGTGGATGGATTGGTGAGTGAGTGGATGGATTGGTGTGTGAGTGGACTGGTGAGTGAGTGAGTGAGTGTGAACCTGCCGACCAAGACTACAGTTAGGATTGCCTTTGAAGACCAGGAGCAGAGGTCAAGGGGTGAAAAGTAAAAGTAAAAAAAGAAAAATTTCGATCAGATTCAATTATTGATGGGATCCTTGATCAATAAAATCCTAATCTTGTCACAATTGTGATGACCTTGAGAATAACAAAATACATAATAATTTACTGCGACCCGTAAGCCCTGCACTCTGCTGGACAGAAAGTTCTAAAAGCAAAACTTTGCCACAGCTTAAATCAATCATCCTGACGGTGGCCATTCGCTTGGAAAGAAGGGAGGCGGTTTCAAATTAACAAGAAGAGTTAAGGTCAAGGAGCACTTGTAATTTACAGATTGCGATGCCATAATTTGTCATCACATTCGAGTGTCCGTGGACAGGGACACACACTACCAGAGCAATTATGTAGCCCAGCCATCGGGGGATGCAGCCTGCAACAGCTAGAGGACTCAGAAGATAGGGCGAAAGCCCAGGTGCTTAAAGAAAAAACTAACCGTCACAGAAGTACACAAGGAATAAGATTCATGTCTCACAATCAAAATCAAGAATTTACGGTACTTAATAAATAAGACTGGCACAGGTCCAGTTCAGGACAAGATTCACAGTGTGACACGATAAAACTGTCCGTTCACATTCAACTCAATGTATAATATATAAACCTGTGCTAGCTCTCTGATCACGGACATTCCTCAGCTAGGCTCCATAAATCTAAAAGAGGGATGGCTGTAACCTCCCATTTATTGTTAGTTGTGAACGTTTTCTTGTCCATTAGACATAGCCTAAGGGTGCACTCACACTAGGCCATCTGGCTGAGGCCGTTGGCCGTTTTCACACCTAACCGTGCTCAAATGGCCCCATTGTTCTCTGGCCTGCACTCACACTAGGCCATCTGGCCGTGGCCGTCGCAACTGTGGCCTAGCCACGGTAGGCTCTTGTACATACGTCATCACTTCGTAAGTAACACGTCATCACCAAGCGTCCACTGCATGGACCATAATAAAGTCTGCCGCCAGTCAGAGTTTTAACAACAATGGACAACAACACAGAGAACACAGTTCGCACTTTGCTGAGTCTGTTGCTTATTTGGATATATGTTTACCATTTAATGGGAAAGAAGGCTCGTCGCCGTTATTATGTCCGTGGTCGTCGCATGGACTATACGTCATCCAGCTCAGGTTGCGTAGCCGTGCGTGTGCGTGTGTCGGCTCATTAGCATCTGTACCGTAGCGGCCCGGACCGTAGCAGCACACCTCTCCCAAGTGGCCAAATTGGCCTGGCCTGGCCAGAGTGGCCACACTCACACTGGCAGATTTGAGCACGGTTAGGTGTGAAAACGGCCACGGCCAGATGGCCTAGTGTGAGCACCCTAAAATACCTAAAAAGAAGTGCCTGGAATGAGCATGCAAGTTGGGGCTAACATCATTTTATCGACTGAGATCGCTCCAAACACAACATCGCTTTTTAGTAATTAAGTAAACTAGTGCTCCTGTTGTTGGAGAACTAGTAAGAGTAAAGCACAGTTATTTTGGGATGCCCACACCAGCAGGACAGCAGCAAAACTGTAACAATCTTAACTGTGCTGTGTATCTCTAATGCTTTCAACAGACAGTAAGGGATGCACATTGGCAAAGTCAAAAAAACACACTTGGGACCAACTAATTTGACCTAAGGAGCATGTGCCACTTTAATTACCCTCAATTATCTGAAAGGGCAGACTGACAACATTAGCGGCATTACCAAAATAACAAGAGTCTGACCATTTTTGACACATGTCTTCCTTAGTTTTAACAACTTCTTGTTACACAACATTTATGAATCTGGTTAGTGATAAAGCGATTGATATATATCAATCAATATCAAGGACAATCAGACAAAGTGCCTTATTGATTGTGCAATACATAAGGTTTGATCAGGGCATGAATCAGCCGAATAATGTTTTATTGTTTAACAGACAACAATTTTACCGCTACTATAACATATTTTCTCTAATCGCTCCTACAGCTGTTAGCATTGTGTGTTATTGACCGATCATGTTATTGTATTTCGATACAAACATTGTGATTTGTACTGAAAGGTGTTTGAGCATTGTTTCAATGTTAAGCCTGCAGGTTTCCTCACGGCCTTATCCCATTGCCTCACCAAGCGGAACACACAACGTTTTTGCCTGCCCTGGAAATACCTCATCAGAAGGTTAATTATTAAATTTGCCTTTCAGCCATCTTGAGCACATCTAGTCTAAGGTCACCCACATTTTTGCCATCCTCTCTCAATGGTCCTTCATTCGACGATCGCTAGAGTGTTGAGTGTAAACACAATTTATGAACATCCCTACAATCTGGCCGGACGTTGTGGTTGATGATCTTAATTTAGATCATCAATGTGTGTCACATAATAATTATGTGTCACATAATAATTACATTTATTATGTGACACATAATAAATGTAAAACTCAGAATGTGGAGCTGTTTGACTGACATTTTGACTGACAGCACTTAATCAGATCATGTCCTATGCCATAACCTTCTCCCTTACTACCAGTTAGTATAGTGACTGATAGTAAATGGTTGAGGATTTTTCTTATTATTATCTTCCTTTTTTTATTATGCAATGGTTTTAAAAATTATATTCAACAGGGATTTTTTTTTCTGCATGTATTCTCTGTTTAACAGAATGTAAGTGTTTAGAGTCACACATGACATTTAACAGCACAGCTCATTGATAACAAATACAGGAAATTAGTGAGGCCTCCAAGCATAATAAATCACTGAAAAAAAAGAATCAATGACAACCAGTATTGCAATCCATGTTAATAGAAGCAAGTCTTTGCGGCAATGGACACAACATATATTTTTGCATTAATAGTCACTTTTCCATCGAAATGGTGAAGCCAATCTTTAGAAACTAATTCGAAGAAATTCGAATTAGGTGTGCTTCCATCAAGTGGTTGGAGCGGAAAACTACACACATTCAGGGCCTGTCGTATCCTTTTGAAAACATGCTCTCTCTTAGATCCTGATATATAGTGAAATTGCGTTGTGGTTTTCCATCTAAAATAGCTGTAATGTTTTTTTCTTCGATGAGAGCAAGGAAAAGTTTTACCTCTTCAGCGGTCCACATGTAGGCTATCTATTCACATTGGTCATCTGTTCCACGGACGCATTTAAAGGATACATTGTACATATTTTTAATTCGAAATTCTTTGCAGCCTTTATACCACAGATACTCTAGGGTCTAGCATATAACCTCGTTTTCTGATTACAGTTTAATGCTTTTTCCACAATTGACCAGCACTCGTGTTGAAGGCTGAACAGACAATTTGACTGGAATTACTCAGCAGGTGTCCATATATCACAGATTAATGGACACGGTATAATTAAAAGGATATACAAACATAGACATCATATATATATATATACACATGTATATATATACACACATGTATATGTATATACATATATCTATACACACATGTATATGTATATACATATATCTATACATCTATATCTATACACCCACCCACCCACCCACCCACCCACCCACCCACCCACACCCACACCCACACCCACACACACACACACATACACATATATATATATATATATATATATAAAGGTTGTCCATGTATACAAACGCTTAAAAATATTATATTGACGCTACAAGTGGATGTCGGCAGGGTTGCTATGGCCGGTCGTTATGCGGAAATCGGAAAGACGTCGTCAGTCCTGTGTGTTCAATGTTCGCTACGTCACAGTTGTTTCGAAAAGTTTGTTTCCATCTCCCATTTTGTGCATTTACTCTTTTTTGCATAAGTCAAAAACCACCACAAGCGAGCAGAACATTTTTTTGGCGATTTAGAGGATTTTTATGCAAAAAAACACATATGGTGGAAACGGTGGTGGAAACGGGGGTTTCCACCACCGTTTAATGATTCGATACTTCAAAATTTGCATAAAATCAGGGGGATGGAAACACAGCTACTGATGTAATTGGATAAATGCTGCGTTTCCTAGAACCCCTGGGGACAGCTATTGTTATTGGCCGTTGTTACCATCCATAATGTTCTCCATTGATCAAAATACCAAATTTGACTGATGGGTGGGTTTTTCATCCTCATGGGAACATCGCAATCTAATATGTTCACATTGTGTTTCTCTCTGCGGAACAGTCTGGCCTCCATCCAGTTTAAAGCCTTTCCCCCAAAAAATATATAAATGCAATGAGCGCTGAAAAAAAACAATGGTGGTGCCATCGTTTTGCAAAAGTGTAACGATTTGTGGAGCATTAAGAACCGGTACAATTTGAAATAGACTGAATTTTACACAGCTTTATGAGGTCGCTATTTGAACACTGTTAGGCCACGTCAATATGTGTAAATCAATTTGTAATCAATTGCTAAACGAAAATGTGAATATCTGGAGGATGAGAGGGAAAGAGAGAGACTAGTTTCTGCTTAGTGCAGATGGCAATGTGAACAATTTAGGGGTTTGCAATTGTGTTGTACAGTGTTTCCACAGCTAATGTTGGTCAGCTGTGATCCCTCCTCTTCATTCTGCTCTCCATGCCCCCAACCCCCAACAGGTATCTGCCAATCTTCCATACAGAATGGAAATTGCATCTAGATACAGATCTCTGCAGAGAACCTTTTTGACCCTTCAGAATTTTCATGAAGGCATTGATGTGGTTTTCTGGGAATCCAAGCAGGCCACCAATTCCGGGATATTGATTTGTTTAGGACCCATGAGAGTTTGAGGGCAGTCATCTTGGTTACAGGTACAAAGCTCATCTTCAATGCATCACATTCATAATTCTGAACCACATTCATACCGGAGGCCTGCTGCAAATACCGTTTCAGTCCAGTATGTTCTGGAGAATACAGAGAGTGGATGGAGAGGGAATAACTCATCTATAAGTAATTTGGTTTGAATAAATAAATAAATAAATAAAATGAAATGACTGAGCAATGACCTGTACAATAAGAGGTCAAGAAGACCATGTCTCTTGGCATCAGCTGATCTTGCATATTTTCAGGCCAAGAAGAATAAATCCATTTCATGAATTCTGATGGAGCCATTAGGGTGTCGCATTTGAAGCTGTTAAATGCAACTTGGCAGCATTCAGTTTCACTGCAAGATATTCTTCCAGGAGTCCTAAAAAAAGAAATAGAAGTAAACATTGACCACTGTTTGGAAATGTGAGATACCTGATGCATTCTGTCCCTGTCCTTCAGTTCCTACTAGAGATGCAGTCTATGATATCCACTTCAACCAGCCTGATTCAGTGGGTAAAGCAGGGCACCGGCTTGGAAACTGTCACCACCAACATGAATGATTCTAGAACAGACAGGCTTCAGGGCCCATTTTGTTTTTAATTTGTTTGGGTGGCACTGCGAATTAAAACGACTGACCTTGCACCTACGGACAGAGGCAGGCAGCCTGCTCCTCAATATTAATGGGATGGTTAAAACCATTGGTTAAACCATTTCTAGCTGAAACTACAGTTATGTGGATGGCATTGTGTAAACAACATTTCTCAAACTTGTTTTGTAACCGCTGTGGAACCTGGATCTCAGTTTGTGCTCTGTCAATCAATCAAGGGGAGCACTTTGAACCATCAATCAACCTGCCTAGAGCAAAGAGCAAGCCATCAGTCACGGCGTCTCTACACTGATGCGTTTTGAATGTGGCCGGCTAGGTGACGAGATTGATGCATGCAACAAATAGTGGTGTGAGTCAGCAAGGTCTAACCCCACTTTGTTGAGCTAAGGCCACCAAGGTCACAGTTGGCACTCTTGGAAGTGAAGACTTGGTGGCAGCCATGGCCGGTTGTAAGCGACAAAAACAGGTAGACAGCTTTTGTGTTTAATGTCAAAGAAAAGCAAGGGACCGAAAGAAAGCATTGACCTGATATTGATGATTGATTGATCCAAAAACATGGAAATAGTTTGAAACGATGTCCAGCCCTAACCATAGCAGGGTAGACTCCCATACAGGGGGTGAGTGCCTTAGAACTGTGTTTGAGAAATGTTAACGGTCGTATACCCATGCAGACATTCAAACTCCAGCGGGGGCCTAGACTCGGTAGCCCCGCCCATTCTGCCGGCGATTTTAGTTCACCCTGCACAAGGGTCTGGAGAAGAGCAATACATTTCTTTCTGCTTTCGATACGTTTTTGCAGGAGCCAATCACAAGCTCGCTTATCCCCTTGGCACGCTATCAGCTGGTTTAACACAATGACGACAGGGAAGCGACGGCAAGCAGCCAATCACGTACAGTCAGTTGAGATCGGTCAGTTGATCACGCCTTTTGTGCTGAGGAAAATGACGGCAGCTTCCCCAGACCAACGTTCAATCTACGATTGAGTTTGGTCTTGCAATAGCCATACTAGCGGGGGCCACAAGCCCAGACCACTGCGGTGATGTCTGAAGTGAACAAGCTTAGAGTGGACAACCGTCAACTCCCATAATTGACCAAACATGGTACAAGGAAAGCCCATAATTACCTTGATTTCAAAGTGAACGGATAGCTCATTCAGAATCATGTGTTTGTTAAATTCATTTCTAACTCAAAGGAAGAAAAAAATAAAAATGTAGATAACGACGATAGGATTTGGAAAACTGGGTTGCCAATGCAAGTTGCGTATTCATTTTGGTTGTTTAATTACAATGTACTGCAAACAGCCTTTTATCATCTTCTTTTAGATGCAATAGGCCCATCTCTCTCTGCCTATCGTTCAGTGTCGCCTTATCACACTAACTTCAGCACTGTGAATGCGAGGAGTCTAGGATGGATGAAAATACGCATATTGTAACCTCAAAGTTGTTGTTTTTGTACATCGGCATTCTGACTGCTTATTAATCCAGCCTCATATCTAGCACCTGCGGGGTGGGACTCACAAACGTAGTTCGTCATTGTCAACATCATTGTCAGTTAGTCGATTACTCATAAAATATCGTTAAATAATAAATGTTATTTTGCTGAGGACAACCAGCTGCATACCTTATTTTTGGCAGTGAGGCACCGCTTAAGGTAAAAAACGAAGGAAGAACAACAAGAAACGGTAGCAAAGGCTCATTAGTACTGTATATTAGCTGATAAGGGGAAACTATACAGCTCCCAATGCCTATGATCCCTGATGAGTTAAATACATCACAGGTATCCCACCAAAGCCAGAACGTGAAACAACTGAATACAGCATGGGCACTAAAGGTATTTGAGAAAAATAAATCAAAAAAAAGTTATTTGTGTACCCCAAATGTCTGAGAACTTAATAAATCAAGGAGAGAAGTTTGAGCACAGAAATACCCCCCGCACTCCATTGGCCATAAAACCGTAAACAATTTGGGTGGAATACCCCAGGACAAGATTTTCGTTCTTCACCTTGGCAACTCATTTCCATAGGCAAATAATTATTCATCAACTCAACAAAGCATGCAAAAGGAAAAGTCTGTTATATAAGTCATTTTGCCCCAGAATGTTATCAACTTAATTTCTTCCTCCGAAAAGGTTTTTTGTGATGACCTTAAGAAGTTACTGGTAGGTTAACCTTTCCCTTCAACCCATAAAAGACCCATTTCGTTTTGTCAGGTTTGAATTATCCCTAGGTTCCAAAACACTTTCATCCTACAATTTGTAATAGGTTTAAATAGCATTTCAGTTTTAAATAGTTTTACTTGGAAATGTGTCATATGATGGGAGTAAGACATGCTCCGCAAGACATTCAACGTTGACTTTAACCACACATGATATGACATACTATTTTATGTATCCAATTCAATTAGCTAAATAGCCTATAACAAAAATCTCCCTTCCACTCACTATCTAAATTAAACCATTTAAAAAGAGATCTGAGTTCACGTTAAACTAAAGTAGACTGCACAGATTTGCAGTGATCCAAATATGAATAGGAACTTTCATGAACTTTGTATGAACCCTAAATGCCACCACTGTGTGCTGGAGCTGTAAGTACAAATGTAAGTACAAACACACTAGATGTCAGGGAAGCTTGACTGCAAAAACAATCCATACATCCAATACATATCCCTGCAATAAACCGAGGATTCAATCCTGACATTTCTTTTATGGAAAAGTTAAGTCCAGCTTCTCTGCTCACAAAACATCCCCAAGTGGTCCTGACTTAGTCAGTGGCCTTTCCGTCATAATGCACAGACTGTTATCTGTGTTACATTGAAGGCATTCGAGGCCAACTGGAAAACAACAGGAACTTGAGCATATCCTGTGACGTACTCCCGGCAGGCTTTGGAATAATGAACTTGTAGAGGCTTCGGGGGAGACTCAGGAGCCGAGGCGTTCGCCCTCAGCATGGGGTCTCTTTAATGACATGCTTGATGAAGCTTTCCTTGGCATCCAAGTTACGAATGTGATCTTCTGTAATACAGCATGGCTGATCCATTTGTTTGACCCGAGGCAATGGTCCATCTAACACACGGTAGGTGCATTTATGACAACCCCATCTTGAAAGGTACTTTGATCGCCTCCCTCCCTCTGAAGAATGCTGTGATTCCATATGAACCACATTAAGCAGTGAAAGACAGAGTGGAATTGACTGATTGCCTTGAACATGACCGTTCACCCTAAATCATGAAGACCATGAAGAAAGATATCAGATAGATATTTATTGTTTCAATTTGATTGCAATACACAAACAATAAACGTCTTGGAAGTGGCTCCTTCTCACTTGGGACAAAATTAACGGAGAATGCGCAGTAGACACCATATTTAACTACATATTGTGTCAACTGGCTTAATGTAATGTTGGCTCAATGGACCACAAAATTGATATATTTGTTGAAAAGAAAGATGTAGGCGCTTTGAAAACAATGAAGTGTAAGTGGGCAGTTAGTCTGGGTTCCAAGCAGGGGAGACAAAACCAGATCTCAAGTGGGCTGCACAGTTTCAGGGTCTACAACACAAAGAGTCTGAGTCATCGGCCCGTGGTACAGTACATACCAAAATAATATACATTAATGTCACCCTCCTTGTCGGACAATGCTCGATAGGAAAACAAAGAACTAAGCTGTGGATTACCTGAGCGCGACCGTCCTTCAGCGAGTGCTCCTCAACAACTCATGATTAAAGAGCGGCAAATCCCAGACAAGACAACTGTCAAACAATCGCTGGTGTTTGTGTGTGTGTGTGTGTTTGTGATCGCCACAGAACTAGCGAAAAGAAACCATCCAGCGGGCACCGGTGAAGCTCTTGGGGATACCTGCGCACCAACGTCAACTCACCTGCCGTAAAGGCGGTCTCGATATCGAAACCCACGGAGAGTGACGGACAGGAATGACGGTTAGAGAAAAGGAGGCAGTGAAGCAACTGCACAGGTTCCCTCGAGGGGACAGGAGTCCGCCTTGGATCCTTCGCCTGTGGTCTGTGTTTTGCCTCAGAGTGAAGTTTGATTGTCACCCGTTTTGTTGTGTTTTAATCCTCTTTGCTTTGCCGAAATGTAAAAAAGAAAACAAACCTTTGAAAGAAAAGAAAACTCCTCCATGTGTCACGAGTGTGCACATGCAGGTTTAGAATGTTGTTCAAAATGAATATGTGTATGCACCCTTGTATCGTCTGTGTAAGATATATATATATATATATATATATTAATATATATATATATATATATAATATATATATATATATATTAATATATATATATATATATAGAGTAGTAGGGCCCGACCGATTCATCGGCCTGCCGATTTAATCGGCCGATTATAGCCTTTTTGAAAATAATCGGCATCGGCCAAAAAGACGCAGATTACAACCGATTATTTATTTTTTTTAAATGTTATTGCGCCTAGTATCCTGTAGATTGCGCTCCTACTCGCCTTGCTAACTAACAACTTTAGCTGGAGTAAAAAAGAGGGAGATTGAATTTTACCGTACAACATGAAAGCACGCTCGCATCAGGCAGCTGCTCGCTCACCTCACCAATGTACACAAGACGTGTTGTTTGAGCATGTTGTGCCTGTTTTTCTTTAGGTCCCAGGCCATGTTAATTGTTATACTGTAGACTAACGGTGAGACCATACTGCTCAGCACGCACGTGTTAGTCACTGCTCACGGAGCGCAGCACATTGGGAGTTAGTTATTTATTTTACATTTTACATTACTCATTTTTGACTGTAAATGTATTCTAAAACACTCAAAGGTTCTGCATTCAATTCACATATTCATCAAAAGTGTTTAAAGTATATTTAAGGTATCAAAAACTACGTTTTATATGCTTCTTTTTTTTTTTCTTTCTTCTTTTTTTTGAATCGGCCGATTAAATCGTAATCGTAATTTTTCTCTGAAAATAATCGGCATCGGCACTCAAAAATCAATATCGGTCGGAGGCCCTAATATATAGTATATGAAATGTAATCTGCACAATAAACTGCTGACCGAAATGGACCCAAGTATGAGCTCAATCTCAACTTAAATGAACTGGTCTCCATGATGGCCTTATTTCAAATAGATACATTTTCCCTTAAAGATGACATTGGTTATACATTTTTTTGTGATTGGTCTGTGATTTCAGGTCAGAACGTGGCGCAGTTGATTCGCCTGAGGATCTAAAAAAGGAATACATAAACTGAATATGAGGTGAATAAAAGAAGGGAGGACACCGAGCAATTCTACACCACAGGGGACAGAGATCGCTGACCCTATGGCGAAACCAAGCGTTACCACATAGGGGAATACATAAAACATTCATTACACACATGGGCGGACGCACACACACACACACACACACGGAGACCATAATACAGTATTTCATTTTAATCTTTCAATGGTGTGTGGGCTGGATTAATTAGGCTACATAATATCAAACCCTTTTCACTTTCTACCTCGACCCTGGCCCGGAGAGGAGTGAAACATAGAGGCTAGTGTAAGATAAGCTTATTTTTATTTTTTATTTTAAATCCAAAACATCCCCAAAGTGTATGAACTCATACAATATTCAGGCAACAAAAAGGAAGCTTGTTCACACTCTATTATACTGAAGCACAAAGATGCTGTGATGGGCACAAGGTGAGGACTCAAAATGGATGCCAAAAGAACAGCACTAACTGCTCTCTTTGCATCTACGACTCTCGGGTCCAATATAAAACTTGACAAAGTGAACACATCTTCAAACACGTGTTGCAAAGTGATAGGATTCTGGATGGCGAACCCAGCCTGGTTGTAAATATCAGCCCCATCAATTCCCCCTCCACAAGAGACAGATTTATGGGCTTCTTAAAAAACATAAACCAAGTCCATCAATGTTTTCATACAATCGTCATCCTCCATCATCTGTTGGCACTTCCTTCATTTCATCTTCAACCCTGGCTGCGGACCCGCTCAACCTTCCGTGCCATGGGTTGGACCTGCCCTCATCCTTTTTCCATCCACCACATTTGTCACCAACAATACCCTAACCTTACTGGTTGAGGGCAGAGAATCTGCAAACTAATAAACAAAAACATGATTCCGGTCCTACTCACTAACAATGCCGGACAAAGTCTCTAGCAAGAGAAACTGAATAATAAAAGGTGGTGGTGGAAGTATGAGAATGGATGCGTGCCTGCGCACAAGCACACACTCAACGCGCACGGCGCACCCACACACACAACTACACACAATCATGCAACAACAACAACGGCGAGGAGAATAACAGGTGGGAGACAGGGCGAGGTAATTTCATTATCCCTCTGTTCGCCCCGTTCATCTTTATTCAGGATGGTAGGCGCCGACGAGGAACCGGGCAAATCTCCTCTTCCGACAAGACAAAACCAGCCCAATCACAGAGGCGTCACCCACGGCTACAGAGAGACAGCGCACAGTCACTGGCACGGTGAAAGACATCACGAGTGATGTGTTTAGAGCGGGGTAGGGGATGGGAGAAGATTGAGAGTGGATGCGAAGGGGGGCTGACAAAAAAAAGGAAAGGAACAGAAGATGTAAGGTAAGTTAGAGGGGAAAAGGCACACAGAGCAATGAAGCGAATGCTTTGCGATTTGCTGTACCCGGTTGCCAGACAGCTATAGCCATGCAACTTATTTTATCGTCCGGGTCTGTAGTCTTGGCCAAGTGGATATCACACCCGTTTCCACAAGCCACGTTCACAAACTCACAGCGTATAAGCATGGTTCATGTTCAGCCCTCTATAACTAATAACATGAGGAACGCAGGACACCATGCATTCGCTTCCTCAAAGACTTGGCAAAATTTGGGATTTATTCTTAATACAAAACTACCTAACCATTGTGCAGAAGATTATTAATGCAGCATTATAAATAGCTACATCTGAGCTATAGGTAGGATCATTGCAAACTGCTTTAATAATAAAAGCCATTGTGCAGGCTAATACGGGGGCATGGATGAATCCCGCCCAGCATGAAAAATTTGCTGGAGACGCATTGTTTATCAACAGCCAGACAGCCAATAACAGTGCCCATCTATTCAAAACAATGCCTCGATGCTACTGTGCAGAGAGACTCGAGGCAGTTCTGGGGTGGTTTAGGATGGAGCAAAGTTTAACATACTTAAGGAAGTGTTGCACTTAACAAGGTTCAGTTGGAGGACAACGATGATCCATGTCAGTGGAAAGGTTAAAGATGTATTGGCTTAATAAATCCCTCCCGTGTTCTATTTATTTTGCGCTTGCTCTATGCATTTGCATCTTACCTACAGCTCTTCTGGAAGATCCTGTGTTTTACTGAGAGAGCTATGCATCAACGGTCATTCAGATCCTGAGCTACGGATATTAAAAGTTAGGCATGCGGAATCTGCCTAAAAAAACAGATCACTTACTGGTCCTTGTACATGTCGACTACTTATAATCTCCTTATGATACGGCTGATGGCCATACTAAAGACGAGGAAAACGGGCGCATGGGTAGTTTATTGTTTTGAGACCCTTAATGCCATCTTTGTTTACATCGTATAGCCGCATCCGGTTTTTCTGCTCTACGGTATAACCCAGGGTGATGAGAGCATAAGTTGGAGAGTGTTTGGTTGATTAGAACCCCCGTGGGATGGGTGCGGGTGCCACCTGTTGTGCATTTGGTAATCAATGCGCACAGGTTTACAGCCATCAGCGCAAACACATACACTGAAAGAAAAGTCGAACAGTGTGTTTACACCCGTTCTCCTGCGAAGAATGCTTCTATACAAAATAGATTGGTGTGAAATGCCTTCAAACAGCCAGTAGCATTAGTAGTCCACAATTTCTTCTTGGTAAGCAAGCTAGAATACTTCTGATATAATAATATGCTAAAGGGTGTAGTTCCAGGCAAAGCATTACAAAGAATAAAAGTCATGAATTTGAAGAGTAGTTTGTACAAACAGCTTTGCACATGGCAATTTGTAGCTTAAAACGTTGCATCTGCCTTTAATTATAATATAATACTTTTCTCAATACGTGTCTGCAGTAAAAAAAAAAAAGCAAATATATAATAATAATATAATATAAAATAAAGCAAATATGCATGACTATTCATCAAGAGACCACAGCAGAACAAGCAGGTCCCCGTCTCTTACACACACACAAACTTTGGTTTGTTTGCACACACCTATTACTAAAGTGAGAAACTGATGCCAACAATGTAGCCAAAGAACACAAAAGTGAGTCATTAGAAAATGTCACAGATGCCTTTCCTTGGTCTTCTCAAAAAGACACTTGGATACTTTGAACACACACACACTAAGGTGGCTATGGATGACACAGGGCAGGGATCCACTTCTACTCTCTCCCTTGGGAAAAAAGTCAGCTCAGTCCAGGGTCTGGGCTAAGGTGCTTTGGGGAGGATATCACCAAGCTTACACACAAACGTGTGTGTGTGTGTGTGTGTGTGTGTGTGTGTGTGTGTGTGTGTGTGCGTGCGTGTGCGTGTGCGCGTGCGCTGCGCGCGCTAGTGTGTGCGAATGCATACGTGTTTGTATGTGCGCGGAATAGTATTTTTAGAAAAGAAAGGCAAAAGTACACGATTCAACATTGAAGCAAATTTTCTATATCTAATTAGCCCAACATAGACGACTGTGCCAAAGTAATCCAATGGAGAAGGTTTAATACGATTTTTCTGCTGCGTCAGCAGGATTCCAGTCAAAGCCAATTAACAGTTCAATTAGAGGCGCCTTCTGCACCCCCACTGTGACTACCACGTGGAAATACGACAACAGTATCAAATTAGTTCTTCATTGCTCCTTCAAATAAACGTGGCCTACAGCCACACAGAAAACAAATGTGTGCATGTGAACAAGTCAGAGAGCGAAAGGGTGTGTGTGTGTGTGTGTGTGTGTGTGTGTGTGTGTGTGTGTGTGTGTGTGTGTGTGTGTGTGTGTGTGTGTGTGTGTGTGTGTGTGTGTGTGTGTGTGTGTGTGTGTGTGGTGTGTGTGTGTGTGTGTGTGTGTGTGTGTGTGTGTATAAAGAAGGGGGGGAATGGGTTGGTGTGATGAAAATTAAAAAAGATTGATGGGATGAATGAAAAGGAAGAGTGTCTTAGACACAGAGACAGTTAAAAGAGCAGAGGCGAGAGATCGAAGATGTAACAAAGAGCGGTCATTAGAAGATATAAAGGTAATACAGAGGTAAATGTGGACGAATAGAGAGATGGAGAGTGGGCAAGAGATGGGAAAATAGATTGGTTTGTGTCAAAACTAGCATCCTTTGGATCCTACTTTTCAAGTGACCACTCTGTTACTGTAATTCAGTCCTCGAGTCACTAGGCTGTTAACAGTAGGCTTTAGCGTAATGTCACGATGAATGACCAAGTCTTAAAAAAAATCATTATAATAAAAGATCAGAAAATACAAAATGGTATTTATAAAAAATATATACATACATTAGTGCTGTCAAAATTAACACGTTAATTTTGGAGATAAATAAAAAATTTGTTTCAAAAAAATGAACGCCGTTAACGCAGTTTTGCCACTTCCTGTGGCAGCTGATCCATAACCTCTGTTTGCGTGTGCAGCCAAACTAGAGTTTAGATTCTCTGCCCGAGAACGGTTCGGGACGATATTTCCCAACACTATCCTCAGGCCGGGTCAGGTCGGGCCGTGCCAAATAGTATTTTAATCTAAATGTACTTTCTTTACGTTGATTCTACATTAATTCCATGATTATACTCAAATAAATATCTGTTACAAGCTTCAGCCTTAAATAGAAAAATTTGATTAATCAAGATTAATTTATTGATTAATTAATCTAGATTAATTACAGAAAATTGTGAGATTATTAGTTAATGTTTTTTAATCTATTGACAGCACTAATATACATACAAGAATCCTGTCAACATCTATGATCAGTTGTGTGAGGTAGTGTTTTTAACTGCGTGTGCTTGTTTTTACTCACCAGTTTCTTCCTCTTGTCCTGCTCAGTGGGTGGCTCCTCATCCTCACTTAGTTTGGGCTCCTCAAAATTGCTCATCAGCATGCAGCTGCAGACACAGAAATATTCCACTCAATATGAATAACCCCAGCAGGCACAGTTAGACACCGCTTCAGTCAAGGCGGGGCACACACATACACACACACACAGGCGCATATACAAAGGCACACGCACACACTATTCAGATGGTCTTACAGAAATTCAAATTTAACTGTCTCCCTCTTTCATCATTAGTCACTGTCTCCCTTTCTTGCTCTCTCGCTCTCCCCCATACACACACATACAAACACATGCAAGTAAATGATAAATTGCAAAAATTCCGGACACTATTCTTGGTAGATCGGTGAGACTTCCAGAGCAGCTGATCTGTATTCAGGGGAACCCACCGAGCTAAACCTTTGTGCCGTGACCTCGCTTCTGTCTTTAGTCCTTGGCGACACCCTGCCTCTACGTTACGTGACCTATAACCTGCAGGAGATCTGATGAGAATATAGAAATGGGCATATAAAATGGACACACTATCTGTGTAATAACACACCCATATGCACAAACACGCTGGGGGCTGCATGGATCAGGTCTCGATGTTACTCATATCCTGTGTGTGTGTGTGTGTGTGTGTGTGTGTGTGTGTGTGTGTGTGTGTGTGTGTGTGTGTGTGTGTGTGTGTGTGTGTGTGTGTGTGTGTGTGTGTGTGTGTGTGTGTGTGTGTGTGTGTGTGTGTGTGTGTGTTTTCCTACAGTAACATGTAGTTGCATGATTCACCCGTCAGCAATAACTTGAGGGCATCTACATCTAAACTAATGAGCTATATTTTGTTGAAAACATTAGTAATAAATTAACATATCTATTTATTTCAAAGCATCTATGAAAAGATGTACATTGTCTATGAACTACTGCCATGGTCTTTTGCAATGGGCATGAAATGCTCCATGAAAACTGTATCAACAAGGATGAACCGGCAGCATACAAATGAACAGAATTACCATGTCTACACGATAACAGAATATATTGGCCAAAAGGGATTTCTATAATGATATTAAAGTGCAATATCAAAAGGTTTGCCAACCGTCATGCCCAATTATTGCATGTGCTAATGGCTGCCGACAAACACTTAAATTATGACACTACGCAGAGAAGATTCCAACACAATGGTGAAGTATGTTGAATCCATTGCGAAAAGCAGCTGGAAAATTATAACAATTTTGTGTGTGTGAGGATACCAAATGGGTCCAGTAAACACAAATCAATGCCCAAGAAACGTCACGATTAACGCATATGGTGCAAGCAGTCATCTGTTCCCTTTTAATATTTTGATGTTAAAATAGGAAGGACGGAAGGAGGAAAGGATAATGTTCCTCTTCAACTTATTGAGCGCTTGCCATGGACTAAGTTACGTCACATCCTCTGAAAAGATCTAAACCGCGGTTCAGGATAACTGGGGCATTGAGGTGCATTTCCATGTAAAAAAATGCATTGTACACACGCAGGCGGTTGATGAACATGGAAATCTATGGCATAAAAGTAAAGTGTCTATAATACAAAGATTTCAGATGACACGCTCAAAGTGGAAGAAAAACTTTGTAGGGTTTGGGTTGAATGGGGAAAATACAGTCAGAAGATAGGTTAGGATAACGATGCATTCGTCATTTAAGACACATTGTGCTCTTAAGATTTTGTCAATGAAAGGCGATGGGGACACCAAGGACAGAGTGTGAGGAATCAGGGTAGGGCGCAGACAAGATGTGAACGTCTAGCAAGAGAGGACAGCGTTTTCCTTTTTTTTCTCCCAGGTTGAGCAAATACGCTCTGGGCTATTTCACAGGTTATTACCTCTCCTTGATCGGAAAAGCCAGCCCAAAAGTGTCCGTCTCTTGTCCAATCTTCGCCTTTTTGCAAACCGTCCTTGGCAAAAAGTTGCTTCTTCTTTGTGTATACCAATTCATTTTTCAACCTTGGGTTCGGTGGATTTCCCATTTATTTCCAATCCAAGGTGTGCCATTAATGACACAAAAATGTCCCACTTTCCAAAAGTAACTCTCAAACCGTCTTAAATCATAGCAAACATGCCTTGTCCAAAGATACCCAACATAGACCATTTTACTGCTTCTGTGTGAAATCTCGGGGTCGCTCTTTTTGTTTTTCCATGCATCATTTCTCAGGCGTTTTCCTATTAAACTCAGCAGGTACTATGTCTAGGCAGAGAAGACATGGTAGATAAAAGTGACAAAGCAGTGGACCTACTCTCTGGAGGTGCCCGTGTCAGAGTCCTCGGTCATCACGTCGTGCAGAGCCTCCACGCAGATGTTGACGATGCCACAGAACTTGTCCTGGATCACACTGAAACAAAAGACAGAAAAAGGGTAGTTTGTAATAAAACCAAACTTTACTGGTCTGCCTCTTTTACATGAGATTGTACTAATAGTAGAGAGAAATTTTCACTTTCATGCAGTGTTTGTTGTATTCACAATGTGGGTGCCAATTTGTGCATCACTTCAAATATTGGCACACACCTCCATATTTAGAATATTTTAGCAATTCCTGCGTTCACCTTTGAAATGGATATTCACATTATGTTCCCTTCAGCTCCCAGAGCAACAACATTATTTAGTCAAAAATAGAGGTATATACCATTGGGGAACAAACAAACCATCAGATTATCCTAAGCGTCATCTTTGTATTACCAATATATGTATTACAAAAATAGTAATCTAGTTTTGTATCATTACTACAAAAATATATTCATGCTGGATAAAAACTTTTTTCATGACCATCCTATCTTGCGAGTTCACATTCTGATTCTGTCTGCAGGTAAGTCTGGCCTGTCATTTAATGCCTTTTCCAAAAATGTAACAATTCTAGGACCAATCGTCGCTCATTTCAGTTCATGACGAACAAGGTCTGCTGGATTAAAAAAAACAATGGTGGGCCTAAGGATAGTGTAAAAACCGTGTCTAAATGTACCCGAAATAGACTTAATAACTATGCTAAAAGATGAACAGAAAACTGCTAGGCCAGCTTATCCCAGATAACAATACGTTTTTGCTTTACCTCCAACCAGATTCAACGAGAGCCGAGAGAGCATACGTCACTCTGATTGGCTGGAGTTTCTTTAAACAAAGTCAGGCTGTGGCCAAATTTGGGTAATTGCTGCCCAGCTAAAGCAAGACTGATATCCATTGCGAAACGCAACATGAAGATCAGGATGATCTCACAAGCAAGGATACAACAGCCACCTTGAAAAAAGTAGTGGTGGACGATTCCAGGTTAAAAGGATAGCACATTCAATACAGTAGATACGCAAGATATTAGTTTGATCACGATGTGCTGCCTCTAAAACAGAGTAAGCTGATGTCACTGCGAGTCATGGCAATTCCAAAACTATCTGCTTGTTCAAATATTTTGGGTAAAGACTTATTTTCAGCCTTAAAAGTTTACCTCTAAACAAAAACAAACATATGCCCTTAAAACGCTAATAGGTGCCTGTAGGCAAATTACAAGCAGATGATGCATTATTTTAGTCAGCCTTTGAAGGAAGTGAGTCCGACAATAATAACGAAAGAGAAAGCAGAGCGATATCATCACAAAAATGAGGAAAAGGAAATATGTGTGGGAGTGGGCATTGATGCTTCAAAGGTTCTGTCAGCCTCATGAGTATCAGGCTGAGGACGTCCACCTCGGGCTACGCTGATCACACCTGGACAACGGAAGAGAAGTAGAAATCAAAATAAACTAAATCCAAGCACGCAAAGAGAGTAAGAGACTCATACGAACATAGAGCAAACCCTTTTTATCCACAATATTTTAGGTTAAAAAGTATTAATTATCCATTTAATAATCATCTGCTTTGTTTTTGTCACAATGCTATATTACAACATCTGTTGGCGCAACTGTTGTCCCTTAAAAACCTGATAAACTCGGCCTGCTGGCTTGATCACCAGTTATGTCCCATTACCCCTTGATAATGGAACGGCAACATTGAATAGCGAACGCACATGAGACTATAACTTCTAGGGGAGAGAGGATTGGATTCGCGAAGCTATTATGTAGGGCATTAATTGGAAACCGTTGAACCACACATGATTGTTTACCAACACCAGTGCCCTAGTTTAAGGTTAAATAACTCACAAAGGTGATCCAATCGCATGCGGTCACACCATGCGAGAAAGCGCTAGCATCCTCAAGGCACAAGCAATTGTTAAATACTGGTGACCCCATAATTGTACATTTCAATTACATTTGGATCATGTTCAATGACTTTTCTAATGGTTGCTTAGCGTTCCATGTTTGTGCTCATAATGCCACGCAACCACGCAAACAGGATCTTCATAAAATGGAGCACAGAAATGCAATTATAATTGTTTTATAATCAGGATAAATTACAATGACTCCCTACTATGACTCAAAGCAATGCCAAGGGGTGCAGGTTGATCTAACGGGGATTGGGGTGAAGTTTAGTTAAACTCTGCAGGCAATAGTTAACTGTAAAAAACTGTAAAGGTTTCAAATCAACACAGTGTAGTCTAGCCACTGCAGAAACACATGTTTCGAAATTACAAGTACAACACAAATAGTGTTTTCTTCGGTGGGATAACGAGACAGGAAGCAAAGCATTACACCGCCCACCATGGGCACTTTGCCATCTCTCCACAGGAGCTCTGCTGTGACATAGTCTGACTGCTGGATCTGAGATTAGGTTACAGGCAATGGGAAATTGGTGGAACGAGCTCCCTGCCGATGTCACGACTGCACAGTCGCTCACTAGCTTCCGCAACAGACTCAAGACTCACTTGTTCAGAGTTCACCTCAACTCTGCATAGCCTCCTCCCTTAACCCCTACCGCCTCCCCACTTACCCTCCTGAAAACACTTGTCTTCCGCACTTATTGCATGTTTGTACGACCTGGCACTTAAAAATAGTATTTAGCATTGTGCAGCGTCTTATCCTAGCTATCTTTGTTGTATACAGGAAATTGGTTAACCAATTGTACGTGCTTGGCACTTGTTTCTCTGAACATCCTAACTGTACCAACAGCAATATATTGTGGTTTCTCTTTCTTCTGATAGATATACTTGTTATAAATTGCTTTGGATTAAAGTTTCTGCTAAACACCTTGAAAGTAAATTGCACATGGCTGCCCCCACCTGGACATCTTGGTTGAACATTTTAAATTGTTTTGGAAAGTAATGCAAGAAAGACTAAATCCACACTTCAGAAAAGTTTTGTGAGACTGAAGGTAGGATAATCCAGAGTAAATATAGGCTGGTGTGACTTTGAGAGTATTAGGTAGTGCTCAAGTGATAATGTTATCCATTTGGAGAAACTCTGATCCTCTAGGGCAGGGGTGCCCAACCAGTCGATCGCGGTCTACCAGTAGATCGCCGACAGATCCCAAGTCGATCGCGAGGGGTGAAGAAAAAAAAAAAAAAAAATTATTTATTTATTATTATTTTTTTTAATGAAATTAAATTTGCGCGGGACATATACGCGCGGTAGCGCATGTGCTGTTAACAGCAGTTGAAAGCCGTCAACAGTAGTTACACACTCCTAAACTTTGGCATGGCTGGGGGAAACAAGCTAAGACCCACCATTTTCACCCTGAGTGGGAGGAAGATTATTGAAGGTGCCGTGCGCAGACGGAATGAAACCCCCATGAAGTCCGTAGGTTCACGATACAACCCCCCCCCCCCCCCCCCCCCGTCAACAATTGTTCTCTACCCCCCCCCCCCCCCCGCTTGAAGGTAGGTTTGCTGGTAGATCTGGGAGGTTGGCTACTTGAAAAGTAGATCTTGGGTCAAAAAAAGGTTGGGCACCCCTGCTCTAGGGCTTAAAGAGGGGATATGTGTAAGGGACATTCTTGCCAGCTCTATTGTTATTATCTTATTATACATATATAAAAAATAAAAAAAATCTAATGTTCACAGTGAAGGAATGATCTTTAAGATTCATTTATATTTATTACTTTAATTTAGTAGCAGTGAGGATTTGTTAGTATCCTAAACACAGCTGACAGGATTTAAATTCTCATAAATGTACAGAATTGATTTAACAGCCAGTGCACTGCAAATTGCATGTGTAACTGACAGCTTAAATGAGTTCATCTTAAATTTTGCACGCATAGTAATGAAAAAATCAGATCCATCTGTAATCCATTCGTCTAACCAAGGAGATGGATCACGTTATTATGTTGGATTTTAGCGGATCTATACTC
>NC_079417.1:13989884-13997384 GCF_026213295.1 Gadus chalcogrammus
CGAGAGAGTAGAATCAGTTCGGTTCATTCTTGTTAAAGATTCGTTCATTCGAACTGATTCGGTCGCAAACGACCCACTAACTACTTTGAAGTGAGTCGCCGAACAATCGCATCCTACAATAAGTGCGCGTGTGTGTGCGTGTGTGTGTGTGTGTGTGTAAAACTACGTTGTAAATATGTTAGGATATGTTATGGGTGTTTATGTTGGATATGTATATCCAACATAAACACCCATAACAGGGTATATGGGATGTAGGAGTTGGAACGGTCATACAAATAGCTTTCAACCACTGTCAAACCTATTACACATACACTCATACATACATAAACTCATACACATACACTTGACTTTTCTGTCAATATTACAAATATTACATGAGTAGTTGATATTTGTTTTGGGTGTTATTGACCATAATGTGAAGGTGGTTTCTATGTCAAACTTTTTAACTTTGTTTCCTTGTTTGCAGCCAGCATATCATATAAATATAAGGAATGCGACAAACCCAAAGAGTTTGCTTTGTTCGTCCCCTTCAGCAGAGAAACATGCTCAGATGACGAGGATCAAACATCGAGTCGAAGTAAAAACATAAACACTCTCACAGACACACAAGCACACAAACCCACCCACACAAACACACACACACACATTTAAAAAAAATATTCACAAACAAACAAACACACATACATATACACGTATATACACACACACCATCTTTCTATCTATATATATATATTTATTTATTTTAAATATATTTTTTATATATATTTATAGATCTATATAGAATTTATCATGTTAATAATTCATTTTAATTACTTTAATTTTCCAGGCCATGACAAGAATGACATTCCATTATTATTGAAAATTGAAGTCGAGGGAGGCCTGCACATCACAAGGATGTACAACCTAGACCTCTCTGAACCAGCCAAGAACTGGATAGCCTACTCCGACTGGGCAGACTCTGTGATATCCTTTCCTGTGGTCATAAAGCAAAAGGTCAGAAGTTAAATGCAACTAAAACAACTATAACATTTGTAATATTCTGTTATATTTGTAATATTTGTTTTGGGAACATATATCCCCAACAAATATCACAAAACTGTATGTTTGACAAAACTGTAATGAATTCCTCATTTTATCACACTGGATTCCAAGCCTGTATTTGTACTCTAAAATAATCAAACGAGTTTCCCACACTTCTGCTACGATACCCAAATGTTCCCGTCTCGTCTCGCTGAAACACATCTCTACACGCTAACCCCCAGCTTCGGCCACTGTTCGAGCTGGTGAAGGAAGTGCCGTGTGCTGGGGTGAAGAAGCTCCACCTGCGCATGGCCATAGAGCAGTATGATGCAGAGACACACCCCTGCCACTGCCAGCCCTGCTGGAACAACGGCCTGCCGGTCCGGGAAGGCTCTAAGTGTGCATGCGTCTGCAAGCCGGGGACCTCGGGCTTAGGCTGTCAAACTGGCAGCGAATTGGAGGGCCAGCAGGGTAATTTATTTTCTTTCTTAGTGTGTACTTTCTTTCATAAACATACATTTTAATCCTTAATTAATTTTTTTTATGCATATACAGTATATATAGTGCGTTTCAAGATACTCATAGACGCCTTACAATCGCGACAAAATACAAGAGTAGAAAAGCATCAAATATCGATAGGTCAAGTTAAAACATTTAAAAGCGCACAAAATAAGGTGCAGAAAGAGAGACGAGAATTTAACACACCTTTGACTTTAAAGGGGTTTTATAAATGACGTTTTTAGATGATCTCAAAGAAAGGTGGTAAAAAAAACACCCTCAGGTCTAGTGAGGAACTTTCTGTTCCCAGGGTTCAAACGGAGCACAGCTTTGAGTTGTTATGTAGAAACTTCCAGAACATCTGAAATCGGCCTCAACAGCTTAAATCAACATTAAATCATGTCCCTTCTGCTCTGCATTCATGAGATATTTATTATGTATTGTACATTCATCTTTAAATGATGATCTCAAAAATAATATTCCTTTAAATATTTTTCAAAAAGTGATTCCTGCTGATGTAAACAACATTGAATGACCACATGTGTTTGAAGTTCGTATAATTACCTTGCATTGTTTGAGCATCTTGCCTTGCCCTACAAGAGAAATAGGACTGTATATAGGACGATTTTACTAGATTGGTTATAATATTAACATCACACACACACACACACACACACACACACACACACACACACACACACACACACACACACACACACACACACACACACAATAACACACACACACACACAATAACAATTTCTCTCTTGCTATGAAGGAGTGATCCACGGCAGTTGGTCCTGTTGGTCTCAGTGGACCTCATGTTCTGGGAATCGAAGGTCACGGTCCAGGGTGTGCTCCAACCCCAGTCCGCTGAACGGTGGTCTTCAATGTATCGGTGAGACTTCTGAGAGGTCTGAGTGTGTGGACCAAGATCTAGAGTATTTCAGGTAGCACAACCTTTAGTATTTTCTTATTGTATGTCATACAGGGAAAGTAGCGGTGCATCCTATATATGTGTGTTTGTGTGTGTGTTCTCATTCTCAGGACCCAGGAGCCAGAGTGCTTTGACTTTTCAATGCCACCCAAACAGAAGTGTGGCCCACCAGCTGTTTTAATAAATGGCTTTGTTTTGGTAAATATGTTTTTACCATATCACGCTAACTCAATTATATTCAGTTTGTGGAATGTGTGATTTGCTAATTACTTGTATGTCCACTGTTTTGAGCAAGCATTTTTATTCAATGTTGTTTTCCCGAAGTTGCAGAATTTGTGTTATGGTATTTAATGGGAACCCAAAAGAAAAAGAAAACACTGCCTTGTATTTGGTGCTGCAGGATCCTAAGGATGTGTACCTTGTGGGAAAGAAACTGGAGTACAGATGCATTACCGGATACCATTTGGTGGGTAACGCTATCATAGAATGTATGGAGGATCAGACATGGTCCCAGCGTCCAGGCACGTGTGAAGGTAAGTGCCGAAGCTCGGTAAACCTTTCTTTTACCAACATTAAAAAGGGCTTCTTAACTGGCACTATTTCACGTTTGTAACACAACTAACTAAGCCAGTCTCCGGATTTAAACACACCCATTCACGAGTCAATCCATACAGGGATTGTTTCATCTTACTGCACTCTGAAAATGATGTTGCTAAAAACTGTAGCTACAACTCAAGCCACTAGGGGCTGCTAATGGGAACACGGAGTGAGTGCAGCATTAAATTAAGTTAATGTGTTGGATTACGGACGGTGACCTTTATGAGCTAAATGTAATAATCAAATCTAATAATCTGCAGCATAGTGATTTAATACTTGACAGGTGCATCCTATGACCAAGGATGTGATTTTCCTCTTTTCTCTTCTATTTCCTTATTTTTCAGCCTCAAATTGCGTGGCTGCAGTCCTCACTGAGGGTGTCATGGCCTCTCCATTGAAAGGACTCTACCGCATTGGGGAGAAGGTGACCCTGTCCTGCCCACCAGGCAAGCAGATACTGGGGGAGACAGAGATGATCTGTGACCCCAGTCTGCTCTTCTCACCCAGCCCAGAAAGCGTCCGCTGTATCGAGGGTATGACTCATTCTTACAACATTTATTTAAATCATTATAGAATATAGAATGTATAGGAAAATAAAATAAATTACATTTATTAGAAAATGTATTGTTTTAATGACATCCATTCCAAAATGTTCTATTATTGCTAGTTAATATGTTTTCTTATCTTAACTTGAATGGTAATCGGTTCGGGTTCCAAATCCACACTCTTTTCCTCATATATATGTTGAGATCACAGGGGGAAACCAAATGTGACTAAACATATTTATGCTTATGCATATTATTTTTAATACAGGGATTATTGTGACAGCTAGAGCCGCTACTGCACAATGTCAACCATGGGAGAAGTCTTCCAGAGGCAAATGTGTCTGCCGGTTCCCCTATGAGTGCATGTGTGTTAAGTCGTTCACTATCACTCATCAAACCTTTGTCTCTGAAACATTCTCCATCGTGCAACATTGTTCGATTGGTTGACCACAGGTTATACTTTGATTAGTTGTACTTGTGCTCTCAGGCCTTCCCTAGAAGTGTGTGCCGCCCTTACTCAGAGAGGGCCTGTTCTGCTGAGCGTATGCAAACTGCACGCCTTGCAGTGTCTCGGCAAGAACCACACTCTGATCGAGAACAGTTTCTGCGAGTGGCCGGTGAGGGATACCGCAGACGCTTGTGGCAGCTGTGGCATTTGGGAGGCCTGTAATGGTAAGTCTCATTTTTAGAAACGGGAGGTTGTGGATGGAGTGGTTGCAGGGAGGAGGAATATTCTTTTGATAGGCTAAAAACATGTGTCAATCAATGAATACATAAATAATAGAGCTGTCAGTTAAACGCGTTATTAACGACTTTAACGCAAACCAAATTTAACGGAGTTAAAAATTATTAATTGCGATTAACGCAATTATTTTATAAAAAAAAACTTTTCTTTTTTTTTTTTTTTCTTTGGCTCAAAACAAAGAAGCAGTAGCCTGACTGCTATGTTCAAATTACATTTGTTCAAAACAATCGTTTAATTGCACTTTAGGCTCTTTTTTTGTATCGTCCTGTTTTGATCAGTATATGCCAATGTTGTTATCAATAAAAAATCATTTGTACAAGGCAAGCCGATGCACTTCACCATGTTGATAAGAGAATTAAAATGAGAAGAATTATGGGAAAAAAAAATCAAGGGTTATTTAGCATAGAACAATAATTTGCGATTAATCGTGAGTTAACTATGACATTAATGCGATTAATCACGATTAAATATTTTAATCGCTTGACAGCTCTAATAAATAAATAACTTAATATGACTTCATCGAACAGAGAAAGACAGCAAACAGTCAATCAACAGTCAACTACAACTTATTTTACTGCAAATTAATTAATGTAATAATAAGCATTATGTAACAATTAATGATTAGTTTACTAGTAATCTAGTAGTCATTTACTAATGGAGTTCATGTGTATTCAAGTTTACTAATGGTGTTCATGTTTACTTATGGTGTTCATGTTAACTCATGGTATTAACGTATACATTTTGTAATTGGTTTATGCTTCACCCTAACTCAGTAACCCTAACCCAAACCCCAATCCAATGCTAATGCAAATTCTATATAATAATGCTTCTTTCTGCATTAACTAATGTTAATTAATGGTTAATAATGTACCCTAATTGTTATGTGTTACCTTATTGTTGTTGTTGTTGTTGTTTTGTACAGATCAGACCAACACGTGCCGCTGCAAGGAGGCATCAGAGTGCTTGGGTCACGAGGTCAGTGTGTGTGCGCTCGTCGGAGAGGATGACAGCACACCTGCTGCCAATATGAGCGAGTGTGAGGCGGGCCGTCGGAGGTGTACCGGGGAGAAAGTAACGGTCCTCAGCCTGCAGCCCTGTGGCCCCATGTGAAGCTGTCTGGTTCTCATTTGTGTTATTCCATTACTTCTATTTCACATATGTGTTCCTCGACACACACACACACAATTGATGATGCATGGCAATGTATGAGGATCGATGCTAACAACAAGGATTAATAAAGAAAAACTGCCCCGCTACAACATTTATTCCCTATTATTGCCTTATTTTTGCTATGTAGCAGCTATTTTTGTTTCTCCCAGTTGGCTCATACTTGAAAAGCAGAAAGATATATATATATATATACAGTACATCGTAGGTTTAGAGTAATACAACTAAAGTGTGTCTCAATAAATAAAAGGCATGGTAATGTTGGAGAGAGATGCGGCGGTGTGAACGCTTCCTCTCCTGACTAAGCTAGACATGGCTCGGCCTGCCAACTGAAGACCCTGCTGACACACAATTTCTGCCTCTGGCTCGCCGCCTGTTTGCTTTGTGTGTGTGTGTGTGTGTGTGTGTGTGTGTGTGTGTGTGTGTGTGTGTGTGTGTGTGTGTGTGTGTGTGTGTGTGTGTGTGTGTGTGTGTGTGTGTGTGTGTGTGTGTGTGTGTGTGTATGCGTGTTGGTGTTTGTGTGTGTGTTTATATGTGTGTGTGCTTGTGTATGCGTGTGCGCATGTGTGTGAGCATGTGTGTGTTAGTGTGTGTGTAAGTGCATGTGTTTGTGTGTAGATGTATGCATACGAGTGTGTTTAACGTCCTTGTATGTACTTGTTTGAGTGCATGTGAGTTCTTGTGTGTGCGTGTGTGCTTGACTGAGAGTACGCATCTTGTACTGTGTGCTGACTGTGTGACCGAGTGCCAGGGTGTTTACCAACCTGTGCGCATGTGAATGTGTGCACACTCACAAGCCACTTCAGCCCCCACCCTCTACACCAAAATAGGAAAATATCTAACGCTGCCAACAGCAGGTTATTGTGGTGCTCAACACAGAAGAAGTTCTCTCTCACATTTGCACCTCACCTCTCTCTACCTCTCTCACACAGACAAACACTGACAGACGCACAGTCTCGTTTCATCCATGTTTGCGTGGGGTTCAGTCGAGGACATTTGCCAGCATGGAACTGAAGCAAATATATCTGTTACTTGCGACGACCCTCTTAGCGATAGGCCTACTGATGATTCTAAAGTGAATCCGGGTTCTTATATGTTCGTATGGCTCTCCATTTAATTAATATAGGTTATATAATTATTAAGGAGAAGAGCTGTTTCACAATGTTTTTCAACAGAATAGTTGAATAGGTTAATACATTTCACCTGATTCGCTCCAAATCTCCAGGTGCTCCTCAACGAAACACTTCACTTTTGCAGGTCGTTGTGATGGAAAAAGGGAGGACCATTTCGATTGGTTCAATTCGATAACAAAAGGTTTTTTATTAACAATGTAAAATGACTTACAGCCTGTATCAGCTCTTACTACAGTGCCTTCACCATGCCCTAAACACAGACCACTACCATAGATGAGCCAGACCCATGCTGTCCGCCCTATGTCTGCACTGATGGCGTCAGATCACAGGAGACGCTACCCTGCTCATGTAGGGAGCCACCGGAAATGACCGCAAACGGACCTCCGCTTTGAAAATAATTCTGAGCGCATTGCGTAGAGAGTAATGTGTATATACATATAAGACTAACATCTCAGTTTATAGATAAGATATTGTGTGCAAAGAAGTTCTTTTTTTTTCTGAGTATTGTATCGTATATTCCTCTTTGAAGCTGGAAAGAAAAAAAGTTAAGTACAGGTTTTTTTGGTTCATGGAAGACTAAAATAAGTGAAGTACATTAAGGAGAGAACAGCAAGGAACAGAAAACAAGAGACGTTAACACACACAACCAACTCTCTCTGCCTGCTGCCGGAGACGGACGCAGACAGTGAAAGTTGTGACGTTGTCTTTTCAAGTGCCATCCGTAAATATTTGGATGGAGTCTATTATTATTATTATTATTATTATTATTATTAATAATATTATTATTAAGTTATTACATTGTTTCTGACATAAACAAACACGTTTCTTCCTTTTACACATGAATCCTCATGTTCACCC
>NC_079417.1:14002384-14004884 GCF_026213295.1 Gadus chalcogrammus
AAAATGCATCCAATGCTGTACCAGGCAATACCGGGGAAACTAGTGTAATTACACGTAAGTGTATAATTAAAGTCTATGCACGTGGGGAAGGGGAGAATGCCTTTCATACAATGTGCTTGGTTTTCTTCTGGGATACAAATAAATACAAAGACATTATCTTGTTTAATGGCTTGGCTCCTACACACACCACACCATACTGTGAGATGCATGGTGTTCTCAGACGAGAGGGGACCAGGCATGTTCCATATGTGTCTGTGGAAAGTTTGTCACGCATGCATAGCTCAGAGGCTCCCTGCCATGTGATGCAACCACTTTTCATCATGCATGTAACACACCACGAAGGACACGTGCACACACACATACACACACACACACACACACACCACACACACACACATTCTAAAGCCACTCAGAGCATGCGAAGGGGAATGAATTATTAAATGAATGTATTTGGTTGTACAGGAAAGCGAAGCAGAGTAGGGAGTCATGTGATCACTTAATGTCACGGGTAATGTGAGAAAGTAGGCAAACAGTGTAAGACGATAATGTCAATATTATATCCGTAGGAGTTGTGAGTCTGTCACATGCAGGATAAAGACGTGAACATAATGTAACCCAAACACTATTTGTACCACTCTGTGAGTACAAACTGTTGTTTCTAGGGTAGTACCATACTTTTTAGAATAAATGCTGTTATCCTGATAACTTTGGTGAGGGGCTCGGTGGGGACTGCAGTAAAAATGTACACATTTACACACACAGACAGACAGACAGACAGACAGACAGAGAGAGAGAGAGAGAGAGAGAGAGAGAGAGAGAGAGAGAGAGAGAGAGAGAGAGAGAGAGAGAGAGAGAGAGAGAGAGAGAGAGAGAGAGAGAGAGAGAGAGAGAGAGGGAGAGAGAGGGAGAGAGAGACACACACACACACACACACACACACACACACACACACACACACACACACACACACACACACACAGGGACACAGGAAAACAAACACACACACACATGCACACACATATCTGCTAAACCGATGTGGTCGTTTGTTATGAACTCACTGTACTTCATATTCGAAATACAGTTCATTAAACACATTGCAGAATAAAGAAATTCATTGCATGTCGTTTCAAAAATGCTTACAATCTGTAAAACGCATGTGCCGTTAGCTTTATTCGTATAGCCAAAGTCTTGTCTTTAGCAAAGACAAACTTGGCCGCAGAGGGGCGGTTTGCCGTTTCAGCAACATGGCCAGCTTGTTCCATCTGCGTAATGATGCACTTACCCCGAGATCAGGGAGAGACTCTGGTGCGCTGCTCTCGCCATTTCGCAGCCTTTATTTCGGGTCTTGAGCATGTCGGCCCGTAAGGCGGGACAATCCACTGTTATTTCACCGATGGAAATGACAAGCTCACGATACAGAGCCACGAGAGTGTTGAATTCTTGGACGATCTGCAAGATAAGGTCATTGAGGAAAAACTAAAGTTAAGGAAAGAACCTTATAAGAACATGCTTCTGTACAAAGTACTAAACAACCCCTTACATAACTTAGGACTTCAGTAAAACATGCTCACTCCTTATACCGTAGAAGAGTGATTTAGAACATGTGTTGTTGGGCCAACTATTAAATGAAACTCATGACAACGACCTGTACCCCCACACCGATTAAATAAAAATAAGAAATCTGCATTCATACAAAAAAACAACCAGCGCTGACATCACAATATCCTGCCACAGTAGGGGCTATTGGCTTTCTGAGGCCTACTCAGAGTGACTGTTGAAAGAATGGATTTTTTTATTTATGATGGCCCATTATGCTAAGTTTGGTTGTTTGCTCGGGCTAAAACCCCCTGCCGCTGGGACGCGCGTCCCGCTCGGTGTGTGCGAGTCAAACACGGGATGCCATCATCCCGCGGACCGCGGCGCCCGGTGACGTCCGTGGACGCATGAAGAGGTGAAGTATGGCCATAATAACAGCAGCACGGGATCTGTCCAGTCATCGCTATATCCCAGGCAAAAACATTAAGGCTTCACAAAAAAAAAATCCGATTGAAGAACAATTGAATCCTTTCTGGCGCTCATAATGAAGGATGCCCTCGTCTTTTTCTTATTGAATCGGTCGTTTTAAAAAAAAAATAACATGCTGTGGTTTTTCTGCCTTGCACGCAAAGGGATAGTGGATCGACCTATAGAACAAAGAGGGATAATATCCTAACAGACCCCAATCTAGCAGAGACCCCCCACCCCCCTCCATGCAGGCATAAAGGTGTCGCAAACATACCATCCTGCAGTCGGCCACGGCGCGTTGGGCTCTGCGGCTGCTCTCGGTGCTCTCCCGCCTCTCCGGCTCGCGGTGAGCAGCGGGCTTGCCGATCTGGAAAATGTTCCCGGCAGATCTGGGGCGGTTTTTGCGCCCATTCGGTGCAGAACTCATGCATACACATCCACTAATAAAACAGCTCTAACGCAGAACGCCTTGCCTGATGTCGAAATCTCAGCCCCT
>NC_079417.1:14009884-14024884 GCF_026213295.1 Gadus chalcogrammus
ACTATTCACAACTGTTTGGTTATTTAGCAGATGCTGATCCAAAGCACATGTGCAGAAACTTGCCATTTAATAGCAGTTCTGAGTTAAGAATAGTACCCAAAGATGCCTAGATAGGTAGACTGCTGACATTGAGTTTCAAACACATAAGCTTTCGGGTGGTAGTGAAATACCCTCGCCATAGTTTAAAGATGTCAATATTCATGACGCCCCAAGAATATCTTGAGACTCCATCTTTAACATTACTTAAACACTTAAAACACCCAACACAAATTGGTGTTTAACGATTTCACATCGCTGCGTTCGCTTGTGGAATATTATAACAGTTCAAGTGATTGGTTAACTTGCCTCCAAAAATCCGGAACAGCTTCCTTGTGCTCGGAAGGGGCCACTTGGCACAACTGGCCCTCTGAAAGTTCTGTTTCCGGGAGAGGTATTCCATGGGGAATAATGTCTTCACTGTTTGATTGAGCTCTTTACGGACATAAGAACATAACAAAAAAAATTAAATGAACAAGAACAAGCTCTTGAGTCACCGACTAATCATTGTCTCATGAGTCCGGCTGGGGTTGATATTTAAAGTGAAGTTCTGATTGTAGCTGAGTCATGTAGCTTTCACTTTCCCTTTGGGATGACCTTGCTGTTGTAATCAGCAACAAGAGGAATCTTCTCTTAAGCCCTCACAGGCCCCTAATAATCAAACAAGTCTCCTTAATATGTCGCGGGGAATCATTCAGCCACCACTTTTCCCTTGTTTTGGCCCTAGATGAGCCTCTATCACATTTGTCCTTTGTTCCTCGCCATCACAAGTATACGCAAGTAGGTCAACGGAAATCACGGCTACTCGTTATGTATTCATCAATTTATCTTAAGCGTTAGTGGATGGTCACCTGAACTGTTCCATCATTCCTGCTTAAACTGTAAAAAATAAAATAAAACCCTGTTACCCTAACATGTAAATAATTTGTTGTCATGTTCCGAACAAAAGCGGCCAGTAGAAGGTGTGCAAGGGGGTTAAGTAATGTCTACTAGGTTTGTGTGGCTCATCTGGTCAGAACTGAGCCAAAGGTTTTAATCTGCTCCCTATGGACTCTCAGCAGCTGGGCTCTTCAAACACTGTCGTTTAGATTTCTATTAGTAGTGCTGTACACAAAGCCACACTCAAAGATGGATACAGCCACTGGACGTACATGCATATCAATCATATCAGATGTATTATTGTATTATTTCCACATGTGTACCTTATAATGTCTTCATTTGAATGTGTTTGGCAGTGTGCATTCAATCACAGTTCCAACTGGCGACAAAAGTGAAAAACTAATGATGTGCACCGTTCCTTTAAGAGGACGCCGCTTCCTATTGGCTCTCACCTTTCTGGAAGAAGACATGAGTGATGGTGGTCCTGCAGAGGGGGCAGGGGGTGTTGGCAGGACTGCCCTTAGCCAGAGTCCTCAGGCAGGGTTCACAGAAGACGTGGGTGCATGGGTGACACGTGTACGGGCTGAAGTACACGTCCAAGCACACAGCACATATGAGGCCTTCACTGTTCCTCGTACCTCCTTCCTCCTCCTCCTCCTCCTCCTCCTCCTCCTCACCATTGCTGCTACTGCTGCTGCTTGTGGAGCTCTGTGTTCAGTAGAGAAAGGGTTAATGTTATTGAAGGACGTAGAGAAAGGGTCCATTCCCTTCAAGGACACAGATACGGGGTCAATTATGATTCAAGGACTTATAAAGGTACATTCCCTAGTAGGACGTAGATAACAGGTTGATTCCTGTTGAAGAATGTCGAAAAAGGGTAGCCTACATGCCTTAAAGGACATGGATGAAGGGTTGATTCCTGCTCAAGGGCATGTAGAAAGGGTACAGTTCCTTCAAGGACATTGATACTAGGATTGATTCCCATTCAAGGACATGAATAAATTGTTCAATTCCTTTAAGGACAGTGATAAAAGGTAAATTCCCATTCAAGGGAATGTAGAAAAGTTGAATTCCCTCCAAGGTCACAGATAGAGGTCAAGGTAAGTGCTCTGTTGTTCAGACAGAATTCATGTTGCAGATGCTGACACTAGATAGTAGAGTATGGTGTTAAATTGTAAAAACTAGAAATGTAGAAAAGAAAAACTACATTACTGCAAACGTCTACAGAATGTACATTTCAGCACCTCAACCTAGCCTTGACAACTGCAACAAATTCTCGAATAACGATCACAGGTCTAGCTTCACAGAGTAGAAGAGCACGGATATAAATTAATTTTGAGATCACAAGTGAAAATGTGTTCAACCAATCACCGAGCCCAATGTCTGAGATCCACTACTGTGAATAAGTACGTCAGGAGTAAAGTATTTATGGAGGTGGATAGTAGAACAAGTATTCTCTCCCGGCCCGTCTCCCTGTCTTTCTCTACCAGCTCTCACTGAGTTTGAATATTTGATGAAAAAGAAAGAACATTTCTATGTATTCTGCAGAGATATTTGAACACGTTATTGAACATCCTGTTGATAATACCTTTGATTAGTCTGAGGTATTCAATTCATGTATTTTTATTTGATGAGTCCTTGACAGCATCCTGAATAGAACATTGGTGAAATGCTTGAGAGGTATACCTGTGAGTTTAGGAATATGCAATACCTTTTCTCACCTTGAACATGTAATATTCTTCCTTCCCATGTTATACCATGGACAAAGCTTTAATGATTATGATTCAGTTGTAACGTTTCCACAAGGAAGAACAGACTGACAAATATGCTGTTCCTTCACATCTCCATCTGGTCAGTTGGCAATAGATCATCCCCTCAAAGTCTGCCACTGTTGCACTCTCTTTACCTAAATCTCGCTCTCTTCTAACCCGCCAGTCGGTCAGAGAACTTGCTACATCCAACTCCCTTTCATTCAAAAGATTCTGCACACCTTTACATACCCTGTCCAAAGATTGCTCTCTCTCTCTCTCTCTCTCTCTCTCTCTCTCTCTCTCTCTCTCTCTCTCTCTCTCTCTCTCTCTCTCTCTCTCTCTCTCTTTATTCTCCTCTCTCTTGCTTACTCTCTCTCTCTCTCTCTCTCTCTCTCTCTCTCTCTCTCTCTCTCTCTCTCTCTCTCTCTCTCTCTCTCTCTCTCTCTCACTCTCTCTCTCACTCCCCTCCCTCTATCTCTCTCTTCCTCTCTCACTCGCTTCACATCTATATATCTGTCTCTCTCTCTCTGTCTCTGTCTCTCTCTCTCTGTCTCTCTCTTTATTCTCCTCTCTCTTGCTTACTCTCTCTCTCTCTCTCTTGCTCTCTCTCTCTCTCTCTCTCTCTCTCTCTCTCTCTCTCTCTCTCTCTCTCTCTCTCTCTCTCTCTCTCTCTCTCTCTCTCTCTCTCTCTCTCTCTATCTCTCTCTCTCTCACTCCTCTCCCTCTATCTCTCTCTTCCTCTCTCACTCGCTTCACATCTATATATAGATGAGGATTTTTGTTTCCAGGAGGACCCACATGTTCTCTCTCCTCCCCCCTCTCCCGGCTCCTGTGCTCTCTCCCATGGGTCCCCCCCATGTCTCTATAGCGCCAGTCTGTTGAGCCCTGAGGGGGCTCCAAGTGTAATTACCACGTTTACACCCGGGGGGAGCTCCTGGGACCTCCCTGTCACGCCATTGGCGCCGCTTCTAGATGTGTGTCATTAGGAAAACAAAACACACACATTGAACACTCAACGGCACAATACTCTAGCGTAATCATGGCCGCTGTACCTCTCTCCCCTGGTATCAAAGCACTGCGACATCGTACCAACCAATCCCCAACCCATCCCCAGTGTCGTCAAAGACCGCCACACAAGGTATAGAGAAGTTACCACAGAGTCGTCCGAAGTGGAGGTAGGACTGGCCGGGATCCCTGCAGATTTGTATGTAAAGAATTGATCCCTTTGACCAATAGCCTTTGCTAGCATACTGATTAAATTGTGAACAATCTTGAAAAATGCATCAGAAAGTATGATGTATATATGTATTTATAGACCTAACACACAGGAGGCCACCTTGAGTCTTTTTTGGTACCCCAGTAGGAATCACCACAGCTGGGTACAGCGCTTAGACTTGGTTGTCTGCCTCGCTGTAACAGAGGAAGCCACCAGCCATTAGGGATCCGCGTGACGATAACACTTTGTCTCCCAGATGCTGTTTGGAAAGGTTGCGAGGGGATTTGGCCTGCAGCACTGTATGCATCTTTATGCTGGCTTTGTAAGGAGGTGATAATTACATGGTACATTTACTTGGTACATTTACATGTCAGAAATGGAAAATCGCCTTATGAACTAGTGCTATAGAAAAATGTCACTTTTCCTTTTTGTGAAATAAACAATGAGTAGGTCTAAGTTAATCAGTGTGTTTCTAACCACATTACTTTGGAGGGTATTTCTGCCCTCTAGTGGACAGAAATGGATGAATGTGTCTTTGACAGATTTCTTCCCAAAAAAAAGCCCAAAAGCTATTTTCTGGAATCATGTTATGTGTATTGTATATTTACATTACTACAGAACAGTAAAACATTGACTATACATTATTTTTTCTTCAAAGCTATATTACAGTACCAATGATATTTATACTAGAACCACATTCTTTCCAACCGGTTATAAATTTGACTTTGGCGATTGCTATCGCTTATATAATTCCAGTTCAATGATGTAATTGCTGGTCCAAGCAGCCAATCAACAGAGAACCTGTTCCATTGTCTGGGCAGTTTTGAAGAGCTCTCTGTCCAAGCCTCATCATCCAACTAATTCAAATCTAACCCCACTTTAAACCGCATAGACAATAGCCATTGAGAAGAGCCTGCTGCTGATAAGCCTGTCAAGAGTCAGTGTCTAAAATAGGCCCACGTTTGCTGCTGGACATGGGCACACACACACGGCGCACCATAACCAGGTATAGAATAACACTATTCTGGTGAAAAGAAACCAGTGCCGTTCTTACTGGGAGTTGTTTGTACCGCTGCACACACAAAAAGACACAACAAAGCATACTTACACTTTATTCAGACATTAAATCATAAAATTATCAGTAATGTAAAGTCAAGCTTTCTGTGCAATTTATTCTATTTACCCCAAAGGCTAAGCTGTTTAATATTCAGGATACAAATTTACAGCTTTGATTCTTTTTGACCCTTTGGACCATTAAAAAAAAGATTAATCTTACTACTATGATAGCAGGACGCACCGCACCAGTAACTGAAGTTACTCAAGTACGCATGTGCCAAGCACGAACGTATATATACACCGCAAGCACGCACATGCGCACACACACACAAACGCAAGCACGCTCACACACCGCAAGTGTGGTGGAATAAACCGCGATATACACACACACACACAAACGCAAGCACGCTCACACACCGCAAGTGTGGTGGAATAAACCGCGATATAAACACTTCGACTAACTTAAGAGAGAGGAAAAGAAATCGAGGGGTCTGGAGCAAGTATTGACAAAAATACCTTATCGTTAAAAAGACAACAACAAGGCCGAATGGTTTGCAAAGCACTGGCCGTCAACAGATCCCGCCGTCCTCTTTATTCACACACACAAAGCAGTTTCTTGTTAGAGGTGTCCGCCCACAATCAATCATAAATTCTTCTAACCAAATGGTCAACAAATGGTCAACAAAATAATCTAGGACACCAGGCTGAGGTCAGCACGCATTAACCCCGTAGCTTCCTGCTCCTGTGGGGGGTTCCAACATACGCTCTGACCCCAGACTCCCTGGCACGTATCAAGCCCTGGATCAGAATCCAGAGACGCTTTAAATGTTTTCTACCATTAGATATATAAGCCTAATAATAATCATGGTTTACCATAGAATATAATCATTAATTTCTACCACATGTCAACACAAAGGCAGCGACAAATACACGGAAGCGCACTCACACACATGCACACACACAGGTAAGACGTTTAACGGCTCCGCCATCGGCACACGCGCAGGTAAGAACACACACGCAAGCACGCACATGGGCACGTACATACACGGAAACGCACACACATGCGCACACACTACACACACACACACACACAAGCACGCACACACACCGCAGGTCAACACAAAGGCAGCGACACATACATGGAAGCGCACACAAACACGCGCGCACACACACGCACAGGTAAGAAACCATGGCATGCCACCAGGTCTGGTGTGATTAGCCGGTACAAGCCGTTTTGGAAATCTGCCCCTTATGACGTGTCCACCTAGATGTATGCTGGATAGATCAGTCTACCATCCTACCCAGTGGACTAGCAGACGTTGCTCATCTATCCGTCCCACATCTACGTGGACACGCCCACCTGTGATGTCATGAGGGGCAGATTTCCGTTTTTTACCGGCTAATCACACCACACCTGGTGGCATGCCATGGGACCTTTAAATTCAAACATCACCAACCGTCATATCAACACAGAAGTCACGTGATTCTTAAAGAGACAGTTTCCCTATAACACAGAACGAAAACATGTCAATAACACAGTATGGTGAATTATGTCTATAGAGTCCACCACAAGACTACAATTTGTTGCTCAAATGTAATATTACTCTCCTCCTTGAGCCTCCCCAAATGTCTTGCGTTATTGATAACCCCCATCCCCCCTGTAGACTGTTTTAGTTTTTTATTTTTCTTATATTTTATGTGTATCATATGTGTGACTGTAGGCTACTGCTGCCTGTCTTGGCCAGGACACTGGAAGAGATGTTTAATCCCAATGATGATTATTATTTTTCTACTAACCAATAGTAGTTGCCTTGCATTTTAAAATGTCATTGCACTTTTCAGCCCTGAATAACAGTAAAAGCTATTTAATAATTGATTTGCATGCATAGTATACTACACTTTCCATTGAACAATTACCCCTGTTACCATAAATTTACAAATTGTATAATGTAATCAAATTCTCACACACCAGATGCTTTCAGACACAGGTGTAAGTCCTGATATTCTCCTGGTGGGCCGTATGTGTGAACAACATATCCTGACATTTGTACCATGAAAATCTCCTGAATAATACTTCCCCTGAGTATTTACTCTGTAGGAAATGTAAATTACCTTATATGTGAATATGGAGTAGAAAGTCTGTATTTCTCAGACCACTTCAGTGGGCGTGTTGATGAAGCTTCTGCATGTCATTGAGTGGCTCCCTAAATGATAATCTGCCTTTTGTTCGCTGAATGGTTAAAAAGTATTAAAATGTTGGCACTGCTTTTAAGAGTAATTTCTGGTGAACGAATGTTGCAAATTTATAGGCAAAATGTTATTATGTTACGCGCTCGGAAATTTGTTGCATCATCGACTGGGGTTTCCACATTATTGCTATGGGTTTTATTACAACTAGAGGTTGAAAAAACACTAGTTGTTCTAGAAGGAAAATAAGTTTCTTTAACTATATAGCAGATTCAGCCTTCATACTTTGCACATCATGTGGCATTAGGATTGCATGGAGACCTGCCATTTATTTTTGTCGAAAATGGCAGTTAATAATTAATGATTAAGGAGTTAATAATTTATGTATCCAGTCCTATTTTCTCCAATGCCTCCCCAATTAGAAAGAATAATGTCCACTATTTCTGTTTAACCAGAGAGGCCGCTCTCTCGGATATTTGATTTTTCCCCCCAATTTTTTTTTTGTTTATTTTATTCTTTCTTTGAATATGTAAATTGGTATAATATTATAAAATGAACATGCTTAGAGAGTATGTCTGATATTATGTTATGCTGGTTTAAAGTTAAAGTGGATGTCTCAAAGATTTTCACGTTAAATACATTTCTGTTCAGTCACTATCTATCAGCGAATGAAGTATCCCAATGGTGATGGCGCCTATGGCCCACTGAGGAAAGCCGTTGCATTTTGCAGTATTATTAATCCTACGAACTCGGAATTGATGGCGAAACCATTTGTAGCTCTTTGAAGAATTACAGAATTAACAAGGCTGAAAATTGAGCACTACCACTTTCAGTCGTAATGTGTGCCGTTTACCTGTCTGCTGTCCTGCTGCCGGCTCTGTCTCCAAATCTCCCTCCTCCGTTGCCTCCTCCTCTGGCTCCTCGCCCTGTTCTTCTCCCTCCTACTCCTGCTCCTGTCGCTCTCGACGACGGAGGAACAAGTCAGCGCTGCTGGTGCGAGGGCAGGACTAATCACCTCCGCCACACCATTTCCCCCGGCCCCGGCCCAAGACCCGGCCTCCTCTTCCCCTACCCCTTCCTCTCCTCTCTCTCCTTCCTGCATGTCTTCATCATCCTCGTCTCCCGGCAGTGTCCGGCGGCCCGAGGGCAGACGGTTCTGCCCGGCCCCTGACCTCGACCTCGGCCTGGCCTCTAACCTCCACGGCGGGTCTGGTTCTCTGGCGGGTGTACGTGGCGTGCGGTGGAGCGGGTCTGCGTTGTGAGCGGGCCTCTGGGAGGACCTCTGTTGGGGCGGAGGAGGATGTGGAGGCGTCGCCCAGATTCTGATTGGAGGGCGCTGGAGGGCGGCGGTGGACTTGGGGCCTGGGGCTGGCCGCGAGCTGGTGGTTGGGGTGGAGGAGGTCATCCATGCCCGGGGCCCATCGGAACGTGCTCTCCCTCCCATCCCACCGGGCTGCAGGATGCCAGCGTACGTATGAGTAGACGGACTCCCGCCTCGCCCTTCGTCGTGCGCGGCGGTTTTAAACGCCTCTGTTCTCCCCGTCCTTTCCCTGCCGCTCCTCCCCCCGTCACCCTCGCCCCCCCTGAGCCTCCCCACACTCTCCCCGCTCCTGCCTGCCATGGTCCTCTCCTCTCTGCCCTCGATCCGAGCGAACCCCCCCCTCTCTCGTTGGTCCACGTTGCAGGCCTTCCTGGTCACTTTCCTCCCGGCCAGCCGTTCCATGCGCCCGGTTGTCCCTGCGCTCTCTGGGCTCGAGTTCCCCCTGTGGTGAGGGCTCTGCCTCTCTGGATCCGGACCGCCGGCCGGTCGGCTTGCACTGCTGCCTCCGCTGGCCTCCCCGGCTCCGTCGGATCGCTCTCCACGCGAACCAAATACACCTGAGCTGTCGTCACTCATGACGGGACCCCTTCAACTCCTTTGTGGTCGGCCGGTCAGTAAACCTGATCCCAGCCCCCCACTGGCTCAGCCTTTGACCCTCCCCAGTGGGTCCTCCATGGATGCTTTCCCCCTGTGCCCCTCTCCACAGTTCTGTTTCCCTGGTGGTGGTGATGGTGGTGGTTGTGGTGGTGGTGGTGGTGGTGGTGGTGGTGGTGGTGGTGGTGGTGGTGGTGGTGGTGGTGGTGGTGGTGGAATTACTCTGGGCCCTAGGAGGGGAGTGCTCAGTGTGTCCGCCAGCAGATAACAGAGATGAGCCAGAACAGGAACACTTCCCAACACGTCTCTCTCTGTCAACTCCTGGGACATTCCACACTGTTGACATGGCCATTGCACCCCGTCCCATCCCCAAACCCTCCCCCACCCTACCTCCCACCCACCCGTACACAATGGCTCCACTGTTCATGCCCTTGCCCTCCCCCCACCCTATCCATTGTTCTTCAGGTAATCTATAGAATACAATCTGTGAAAAATATATAGAATTAACCAGAGCCATTCTCTCTCCCTTGCTGCCATGTCAAGTCAGCCCTTTCACTCTCTGGTTCACACAGTGTGTGCCTGGTGTGTGTGGTTTGTGTGTGTGTGTGTGTGTGTGTGTGTGTGTGTGTGTGTGTGTGTGTGTGTGTGTGTGTGTGTGTGTGTGTGTGTGTGTGTGTGTGTGTGTGTGTGTGTGTGTGTGTGTGTGTGTGTCTGTGTCTGTGTGTCTGTGTGTCTGTGTGTGTTTGTTTTCGTTGAATGAAAGACAAAGTTATGAAAAGTTGGGCTTTGATCCTCGAATATACATACACCTACAGTATTACGTATAGCATTAGGGATTGTATTATGAGACTTCAAAAAATGAATTTAGAATAGTATAGCTGTGAATGAACGGCAGACCTGATTTCACTATGGCTGCATCTCTTGTAAATGTATTGAAAGAATTGTAGTAAATATTGTAAAAATGTCATACATTTAGCTGCAACAATCGCATTCAAAATCTTCTTGTTTTCTTTTCGTTCCTTCTCCACCAGTGTGAATTTCATTTCACGACACTGTCCGTCCTTTTTAGTCCCTGTTGGTATATTATTTGTCTGAATTGGCGCTATCCCCTTAAGATGAGGCGGCGACCTGAACAGTACCAGTCACGACCACCAGATGGCAGGAGACCCCTGTTAGGGGTCAGCTAAGAGCTGTCCGTGGTGCTGAAATACGTTGCGCTTTCAACAACGTGTTGTTTGCCTTTGCGTTCCAATTATTATACATTTAAAATAATTAAATTAAATTCTTTCTTCAATAAGTAGGACTACATTGTTTTTTATATACTTTGGAATTAAGCTTATTTTTTTCCGATTCAGATCCCAAAACACAGGTAGGTCTACACTTGGATGAATTGTAAATTACCTAACACTACGATAACTGCCATAAAAACAAGTCCTCACTGTAACGCCTGTTTTAGACACGACTTGTACCTAACAGCGGACACTCCTGGTTCTCGACTTCACCACATACGGTTCTATGTTTCCAATAGAGAACTCTTTTCAATCTGACCCATCCACAGCCTTGCGCAAAAACAAAACCAAGTTTAAAAGAAAAAGATCCGGAGAGAGAGGAGCACCCCGTCGTTTCTGCAGGTGTCTGGAGCGAAGGGCAGAGCAGCACTGAGGACGGGGGAACAAAACTCCGGGACGACCTCCTCGCGGTCTGACGTACCCGGTGCCTCTGCTATAAATGAATTCCAAGCGTCACTGGGCTCAGAAATATTCGCAGTTCCAGTGAGCACCCCTCTCCGCTGACATCCACAGCACTCTTTACGCACATTCCCCCACCCCCCTCCCCCCAAACACACGCGCACTTCACAACACGTACCCAAACACGTATGCGTCATGCGCCCTAAAGAGAGAGACGGCACGGACGAGGTGACTCCGATGGACCCGAGCAGTAGCGAACACGCCACCAAACAGATGTGAGCGACTGACCCCCCACTCCTGTAGAAGCTCCCCCCTCCCCCTCCAGCTGTCCCGGGATAGTGCTCTCTGAGCGCGTACGGAGTGGGGTGAATTATGGATTTTCCAGCAACCACCGGCAACGACAGCAACGCCACCTCGGGGTCCCCCGGCGGGGGTCTCGGTATGGTCGCGCGCTGGAACTCCAGCGAGAACGGCAGCGCGGCTCCGGGCTCTACGGCGGAGGACATGGAGCTGAGTTACCAGGTGGTCACCTCTCTGCTGCTGGCGGCCCTCATCCTCTGCTCCACGTTCGGCAACGCGTGCGTCGTGGCGGCGATCGCCTTGGAGAGGTCCCTCCAGAATGTAGCCAACTACCTGATCGGGTCCCTGGCCGTGACTGACTTGATGGTGTCGGTGCTCGTGCTTCCCATGGCGGCCCTCTACCAAGTGCTGAACAAGTGGACTTTGGGGCAGACGATTTGTGATATATTTATCTCTTTGGATGTACTGTGTTGCACCTCGTCCATCCTGCACCTGTGCGCCATAGCCTTGGACAGGTACTGGGCCATCACGGACCCCATCGACTATGTCAACAAGCGGACTCCTCGGCGAGCGGCGATCTTGATCAGTGTCACCTGGCTGATCGGTTTCTCCATTTCCATTCCGCCTATGTTAGGCTGGAGGAGCGCGGAGGACAGGGCGAACCCCGACGCGTGCACCATCAGCCAGGACCCGGGGTACACCATCTACTCCACTTTTGGGGCTTTTTACATCCCACTCATCCTCATGTTGGTCTTATACGGAAAGATCTTTAAAGCGGCCCGCTTCCGAATTCGGAAGACGGTGAAGAAGACTGAGAAAGTTAAAGTGTCGGACAAAAGCTTCAGCGTGTCTCCGGCGCTGTTTCATAAGAAGACCAACGGGGAGACAGGAGACAAGGGCTGGAAGCTCGGCGCGGAGTCCAAGATGAACTCCCCGTGCGTAAACGGCGCGGCGAGACGTGCAGAGGAAGGTGAGTCGCTGGAGATCATAGAGGTGATCAGCAACTCTAAAACCCATCTCCCTCTGCCCAACACCCCGCAGTCGTCCCACGGTTGCGATCACACGAACGACAAGGCGTTGGACGCCAAGAAAAAAATTGCGATGGCCAGAGAGCGCAAAACGGTGAAGACCTTGGGGATCATCATGGGGACGTTCATCGTGTGCTGGCTGCCGTTCTTCATCGTAGCGCTGGTGCTGCCTTTCTGCGCGGAGAGCTGCTTCATGCCCGATCAGCTGATGGCAGTCATCAGTTGGCTGGGCTACTCCAACTCCCTCCTGAACCCCATCATTTACGCGTACTTCAACAAGGACTTCCAGAGCGCTTTCAAGAAAATCATGAAGTGCAAATTTCACAGACATTGACGAGGCATGCTGGTATGCACAATGAACGCAGTGTTTGTTTTTTTTGCATTTACTTTGTATGGACTAAACAAAGACAGAAAGACAGCAAGGAAATGTGTATCGAATATGAAAAAGCAAAAAAAAAAAGAATATACAAGGACAATCACGTTACGGAGTTGGATGGATGAGGGACCACGTATTTGTATGGACGGACGAGAGAGAGGGAACCCAGAAGGTTTGATCGCGGTTTAGATTCCGGTTTAATCGATGTTGTAGCTCTTGCCTATACGCAGCATCGTTGTTTCATGCAATACATGTCATGACGTGTGCTGACTACATCATGCATCCATACGGGACTACTCAACCATGAGCTTTGTAGAGCTGAACAAATAAAGGCAATGTAACTTTATCAATGAGAAGTCTGACTGTGGACTAAGTTATTCTGAAAAGAACATAGGGAGGGGGCGTATAAGAACACATAAGGCCTACGTGATAACGAATGCAGCCACACGTTTCCATGTTGCAATAAATCATGAATCAATATTGAAGAGTGTTCAACAAATTGGAACACTCGATTAATTTTGGGGTGCATCGCATAGGATGTTGTTTGGGTAATAAGGGTGTATTGCAGTTGAAATATGTATGGTTATTGAACCATCATCAGAGTTGATGTATAATATTTCCAACGCATGTTTTTTTTTCTGTCTACAATTAAGTAGGTTATTGCAGATATTCTGCGATTTCTGGACTAGCTCAGTATCAGCTGAAAGTCTACCTGCCTGTCTGACTGTGTTCACTTCCTGGATTCACAGCCAGGGGTTTCGACCTTTTGTCATGATACCCTATGTTGGTGGGCAGGATAGCATACAGAAAGCTGGAATGCAAACGCAGCATACAGCAGACTGACAGACACCTGCTTCCAGTGCTGCACATCCACGATGAAATACACCTGGTACAATATTTGTGCCTCTTAAAACATCTAGCCAGATTTTCCTGGTAAGATTGTGTAGTTAAAGTTGAACTGAAAAATAACCTATAATGGAATAGTGGTGACAAAGGCAACAACATCTCGGTTGCATTTGAGGAGATAACCTTATATGCAATTTTCACCTTAAGCTGGACCCATGAGCTGAAAGACGATACCTGCAATCTGGTTGTCATGGCAGCTTCACACTTTTTTATGGTTATCACAATCACCAATCAATATCATCAATATTTGATGTTAGCTATTATAGCTAACAGCTATATTACCTGATAATATAAAACACACTTCAAATGCTAACAAACTGCGTTCAATGACACCATATTTGCAGTATGTATCATACAGTATATGATAAAACATCACATTTCAGTCATACATAACACTATAATATATCCTTTTTTATTTTCTGACTTCTTTGGAGACCATAACCTGAGTGGTTTAAAATGTTTACACACACGTCACACACACACACACACACACACGCACACACACACACACGCACACACACACACACACACACACACACACACACACACACACACACACACACACACACACACACACACACACACACACACACACACACACACACACACACAGACAGACAGACAGACAGACAGACAGACAGACAGACAGACAGACAGACAGACAGACAGACAGACAGACAGACACACACACCATAGGTTCTGATCAATTTATCAAGAGCACTTAGTGCTTGACAAGTAATTGAGGGGGAGAAATGTGCTATGATAATGCAAATAAATTACAAAGTAGATCACATAGGATCAAAAACAAGAGGCTGGGGTTAGGTTTATGCCCAAGGGTTCTCTTAGGTGGGCTGAGGCCATCAGGGATTGGACTCAGAATCTTAGGTGGCGGGAGTTGAACTCCCTAGCCACTTACTTACTCTTCAGATAATCCTTTATGCAGTGCTTCTCTATCCTTGGGTCGAGACCCCAACACAGGGGTCGAGACCCCAACACAACCTGCTATGAACATTAGGTCTCAGCAGGTTACTGAACTATAAACTATAGACATTAAATGATGGACTGATTTCTCATACTCCAGGCCTATCCATTATTTTTTATTCCGGCTTTTATGGGGTCCATTTGCAATCTTGTGAATCCCTTTTTCTGAGGAACTGATATCAGATATGTGAGTCTGTTGCAACTACAGCCCTACGTCGCTGAAGCCTTTCCATGCCTCTTTCTCCCCCATCTGTGCCAAATATTCTGCCTGGTCTAGCGTGTGGACATCCTCATGGGGGGAGAGGAAGTGCTGAGGCTACATGGAGCTTAGTGGACTGAGGCAGTGGTTGTGCTTTGGTTCCTCCTGAGTCACCCAGTCAGCCAGGCCCATTAATGACATTACATTTTGGTCGTGGGACCCTGGGATTACTAACAGCTGACCTGCTTTGAACCCTCTCATAACGGGAAAGGATTGGCCACGCTAATCCCGCTCCCACTGCAGGTCCTTAAGAGCAGGTATAGCTGCAAGGTTTGGCATAGGAGGGTTGTATCAGCAGGAACATGGCCGCAAGCAGCTTCAAAATAAGAGGGAGGGGGAGTGACAAGATGAGAGATGGGATTTTGGCACAGAGATTGGAAATGAGGATGGTGTAAGGGGAGGAGAGGAGGGGAGAGGGGAGG
>NC_079417.1:14029884-14219884 GCF_026213295.1 Gadus chalcogrammus
ATGATGTTCACAAGAGAGAGAGAGAGAGAGAGAGAGAGAGGGGGAGAGAGAGAGAAAAAGAGAAAGAGAGAGAGAGAGACAGAGAGAGAGAGAAGGAGAGAGAGGGAAAGAGAGAGATATAGAGAGAGAGAATGCAGGATGATTGAGCGAAAGATAAGGGGAACGATGTGCGAGGAAAGGAGAAATCAAGGATTAGATAGATAAAGAGAGAGAGAGAGAGAGAGAGAGAGAGAGAGAGAGAGAGAGACAGAGAGAGAGAGAGAGAGAGAGAGAGAGAGAGAGAGAGAGGGAGAGAGAGATAATGCAGGATGATTGAGCGAAAGATAAGGTGATAAGAGTGTGATAAAAATGTAGGCTTTAATTGGCGTGTATTTTGATGCGTTACCTGTCTGTCAATATAACTTTCAGCTCTGAAAGAATGAAGGGGGCTGCTATATGTCGTTCTACATATGTTTGATCATTTTTACTTCTTTGTGTGTCCAGACATTTTATCAATATTTTAGGAGTATTCAATAATTTATATATTCTTTGATTGATGCTTCATACTTTTTTTAGATCGTTGCTATCACTGCATTCTATTATTCTCAGTGTCTTTTAATGGCCAGGGAGATAACTCATTTCTGCCCTAATTTTGATTCAGATGCTGATTTTGGAAGTGAATGTGCGTTTTACTAATTGTTTGTAGTCAACTCACCCACACATTCCTTCTCTCACACACACAAAAACTCAAACCGACAGCACCTCTCAAACCGACCCACTCACCAATTAATGTGAGCCTATCCTGGGAATATGTCTTTAATTTCTATCCAATTGTATAACAAATTTTGTACATTAAATCAAAAAAGCGAAAGAAATCACCCCTACGAGTAGCAATGAAACCGAATAAGTGCCCTCGCTTTGAGATTTGTAAAGGGAGGTTCATCCATCCTGCCTTTGCCCATGAGCAGTTGGAATAAGTAGCAGAGATGCCCGGCAAGGCAGCAGCAGCCCTGATGCTGTGTTTAATTCATGTTGGGCGATGAATGTTTGATCAGTGTGACTTGTCTTCTGTAGCCTGCAGTGGAGCTCTATCAAATATCGCGTAGTTCCTCAGAAGCGTTGAAAACAACCTCGGACTTGTCCGAGCCCGACGTTGAAACCCGGGGCTCAAAGAGAACGCTGCATACGTCTCCCAACCCATGTTGTGGAAGCTCGCCGTGTGCCGGAAGGAGCAGAGACAGGGGCCTCTCAACGGAAAGTGGTTCGGAGTCGTGAGGCGTGGTGGAAGTGGAAGTGGCTCAAGGCTAACGCAGAGGCAGCGCAGCTGAGGAAGTGGCTGTACTGTAATCGCATGCTTGATTTTCTCAAGCGTGGAATACATACGCGCCACAATTACAGCTGTGTTACGAATGGTTGTTTCTTCGTGTGTGTGTGTGTGTGTGTGTGTGTGTGTGTGTGTGTGTGTGTGTGTGTGTGTGTGTGTGTGTGTGTGTGTGTGTGTGTGTGTGTGTGTGTGTGTGTGTGTGTCTGGTGTGTGCGCTTCTTTGCCTGTGTTTGTGCATTTGCCATTTGTGTGTGTGTGAGTGTGTGTGTGTGTGTGTGTGTGTGTGTGTGTGTGTGTGTGTGTGTGTGTGTGTGTGTGTGTGTGTGTGTGTGTGTGTGTGTGTGTGTGTGTGTGTGTGTGTGTGTTCGCGTGGGTATGGTGTTCCTGGTGTGTGTGTGTGCGAATTGTGTGTATGTGTGTATGAGTATATGTGTGTGGGCGTATGTGTGTGTGTGTGTGTGTGTGTGTGTGTGTGTGTGTGTGTGTGTGTGTGTGTGTGTGTGTGTGTGTGTGTGTGTGTGTGTGTGTGTGTGTGTGTGTGTGTGGTTGTTATAATATGAGGCGTCGGGGGTTGAGCACAGCCCCTGGGGGTAATAATGTTTTCACACATCATAATCACACTAGGGAGGGCAAAGCACTGCTGTAGTGCTGCTGTATGGGTGTGAACGTGTGTTCTTTTGGGTTGGAGCATTGCCTATGTTTAATCGCATCCATATATAGGTGTGTGTGTGTGTGTGTGTGTCTGTGTGTGTGTGTGTGTGTGTGTGTGTGTGTGTGTGTGTGTGTGTGTGTGTGTGTGTGTGTGTGTGTGTGTGTGTGTGTGTGTGTGTGTGTGTGTGTGTGTGTGTGTGTCTGTGTGTGTGTGTGTGTGTGAAAGAATTGTGCCTGTGCGTGAGCTTGCATGCTTGTACGTGTGTGTGTGTGTGTGTGTGTGTGTGTGTGTGTGTGTGTGTGTGTGTGTGTGTGTGTGTGTGTGTGTGTGTGTGTGTGTGTGTGTGTGTGTGTGTGTGTTTGTACATGTGTGTGTGCGTCTGGCCTGCATGTGCCTGTGTGCCTGCATACATGCGTGCGTGCGTGCGGGTGTATGGGTGCCTTCCTATACTAGTGCACACTTGACTAATGCTAGTGGACAGCTTCAGCGCAGCCCCCTTGGCAGCCTACTCTCCATTAGCCTCTGTCACAGCCCGGGGTCCAGCAGGGCTGACCTAGAAGCAGCAGAGCTCCCCAACTACTCATCACTCACACACAGAGCTCCTTAAAGAGGCCAATTAGGGGGGAGCGGCATCGATAACACACGGCCACGGGCCTTATCCTACGGCACTGTGCGCTGGCCACATCACAGAGTCCGGAAGCCCGGCTCTGGACTGGGATTTTCATGCGCGGGCACGGGCAATAGATTTCCATAGGGTCAATTATTCATGAACCCTCTAAATAAAGAGATTGTTGGTTTTTTGTTAGAAAAAGACACGCACGCATGTGCTTGCACACACATACTCACACACACACGCGCACACACGCACAATGCGCTGCATTGATATCATTTTTAAAGGGCACACGGCTTGATTCATGACAATGACTCTCCATGGTGAAATGAGATGAAGTCAGACTGACGGCTCGCTTACACACGAGATTGCATAATGTGATGTAAAATCACCAACCCTGTTCCACGGTAATCGGAGCAAATGGATGTCCTGAAGAGCAAGTTAAATCCCACACAATACATTTATGATGATAATAGTTGTTATTCTATAGACATAACAAAAGATTTGCAAATCTTTTATTTTGATTTCCCCAATTCCCTAAGTAGGCATGTATATTGCAATCATGCTCACATTTACATCTATCAACATTTCTATAATTTTGCTATATAATATTTATTTATTGTGTTAGGAATTCCACTTTTAAATCTTAAGAGACTGAACCTCAGTTAGATCCATTTCTTTCATTCACAAACAGCATCTGATAAAACTGGGGTTAAACTGTCAATGTCTCCAAAATGTTTCAGCTCCACTGGTTTCCTGCAATACACAAAGAGCCCTGGACCCAGAAAGAATAACCCTAACCCTAACCTCTCACGGAGAGAGAGAGAGGGCGAGAGAGAAGGAGAGAGAGAGATAGGAGAGAGAGAGAGAGAGAGAGAGAGAGAGAGAGAGAGAGAGAGAGAGAGAGAGAGAGAGAGAGAGAGAGAGAGAGAGAGAGAGAGAGAGAGAGAGAGAGATAGGGGGAGAGAGAGAGAGAGAGAGAGAGAGAGAGAGAGAGAGAGAGAGAGAGAGAGAGAGAGAGAGAGAGAGAGAGAGAGAGAGAGAGGGGGAGGGAGAGGGAGAAGGAGGGAAGTGGGAGAGATGAAGGGGGAGGAAGGGAGAGGGAGAGAAGGGTAGTGTGTGTGTGTGTGTGTGTGTGTGTGTGTGTGTGTGTGTGTGTGTCTGTGTGTGTGTGTGTGTGTGTGTGTGTGTGTGTGTGTGTGTGTGTGTGTATGCTGTTGTATGTGTGTGTGTCTCTATGTGTGTGTTTGTGTTCATGCGTGTTGTTATGCTTTCTGGTTATGTGCTTATATAAACATTGAGTGTTGGGATGTACCCAGGTTGTAACATAGCCGGTGGGGGCTTTAGGAACAAGCCATTGAGCCCATAGAGCTAATGTGTTAGGTGCTCAAGTAGATGAATGTGACATATGGTTGAACTCTACATTGAAGTAGCCAGTGGGTTAACCACTGAGATTATGAGTCCGGGCATTTGAAGTCCAATGTCTAAATGTATTTATCCGCTGTCACTGAGCTTCAGCCACACATTGGAATGGACACAGGAGTCATTTCAAGGTCCAGGCTGATGGAGGGCTTCTGTGGCCCAGCATGGCCCAACGGTCACATTGTTATACTTTGTATGCAGATTAGTAAAGCACATGTATGCAGTCAGCTGCCATGGTTTCAGTGTTTGGTTGGTCTCTAGGCATTGCTTGTCTCAAGGCATTGGCATGTCTTTTATTTATTTATTTGAAGTCGGTCTAGGTGGTCTCCCTCTAGTGGTTAAGGTGTGAACCCCCTGACGAAAGGTTTCCGGGTTTGAACCCCAAATTCCGAGGCAGTCCTGTAAAATGTGAAAATCCTACTTGTTCATCATAAATGACAATTATCTTTAGTGCTAATCCGTAGTGCTAATCCGAATTAATTGGGTCTCAGAGGAGATAAGGAGGCGCTAAGGCTGCAGCTAGCACTAGCTTGACAGCGCAGCACTTCTACAGTTTCCCCTCGTTTTCCTGGATTTTTTTACTTTCTGACGGCGATTGTGCATTAACTCTCCTCAGAAACAAATATGAATGTAAACAGAGAAGAATTGGAAAGCTCAGGAAAGCTCAGATCAGATATTCTGGCCCTGGCCGACTGGCCCGGTCCAATCAAAGCAGTGTGTACAATGCACCTCGCTGATTGCCCTGGAGACATGAGCTAGCAAACACTGCGCTGGAATTCTTCATTCTTCAGATGGAGCTCCAGGGAAGAGGCAAGGCTGCCTGACTCCAGAACAAAACAAGTGCACCCGGTTAGGATCTCAACGGACGCTGTGTCTGGTGTAATTTCCTCAAGACAAAGTCAAATGTAAACTTTCTCACGAAATGCACACGGAGACATAGTATAGGAACAACACGCACGCCGCAACACATATCAATACACACAGACGCAAGCACACACATGTACACGCGCACATATGCACGTTCATGCATTCGCCGCCCTTCCCTCTCCTCTCCTCTCTTTTCCCCTCTCCTCCCCTCTCCCTTCATATTCTCACCTCCTCTCTCCCTTCCTCTCTCCTCCCCTCTCCTCCTTTCACCACAGTCGCTCCCCCACTTCCCCTTCTATCCTCCCCTCTCCACTCCTCCCCTCCACTCTCCCATCGTAATGCAGGACCGTGTCCTCTTAAAGCTCACAGGAACATATGGGCTTGCACTCAATAAGTGCACTTAATGAATGGGCAAGCAGCACAAGCTTGATAGTTGGCAGGAGATGGGCGGATGTCCTCCAATGCGATAGGCAGACAACTTGGAGTTTGGAGGTTATAAGGAAGTTTTCAGATTTGGTCACTTTTATTTCGATTTTTGATTTTACCCAAATATATTATGCGTATTGTTTTGTTAAGTCAACCTATGTGTTCCCACCTAGAAGTTTGTTATTTCAACAAGATATGTCCCGGAATCCATGGCTTGAACACTTTATTGCTTGAAGTTAATTGCAGCCCAGACTATATTGATGTCTCATACAATCAAGCAGTGTTATAGTGAGGTCCTTATCGACACGACGGGCAGAATCGACCTCCAAGCGGAATCAATACACAGCTTCAAATATTTTAGTAGTTTTCAAAGTAACCATACAGCCTGCATTGTGTGTGTTATTGCCTTGCCGTTCTTCAGAACAGTGCCTGCCTACATGCATTGGGATAAAGGAGAGGGTATGGATATAAATGGGCATTAAACTGAAGGCACTGAATCATGAGTTGAGCTGGGTTATTTAGGATATTACATAGAATTTAAGTATACCATAACGCTGCCATTGCAGATGTCCTATGTCTAAATGTTTTGATAAAGTAGCTGGCATATAAAAACACAAATTTTCCAAACATTTTCCCAGATATTATCTAGGGGCAAATTAAATTTAGAAGTATGTTTTGTCATATTTGTTGCAATTTTGTTGACATCCCGGTAGCAATCAATAAATCAAATCCTCGGCCAAAATCAATTTACAAATGAATCACAGGGCTTAACTGTGATTCACAAAGTAAACAACATTTTAGAATCTTTACATGAAGATCAAATAAGGACAAGTCAATTCAGCCCACAACTTGGAGTCGCACTCAGCTGATATGCATGTGCTCATCTCACTTCTGCACGATCCCATCCCCTTCAGAGGAATCAGATTAACTACAATACTTTTATAACAAATATAAATGATGTATAATCATTTTGGTTTTCTATTGACACTGCATTCAAATGCCCAGATGGATAGGTGTCTGTTCACTGGAGCAGAAGAGCATTCCCATCGGAGCTTCATCTGAACTACGTCCTGGTCCAGAGGGCCTGGTGGCCTGGCACTGGTCATCTGAACTACATCCTGGTCCAGAGGGCCTGGTGGCCTGGCACTGGTCGTCCACTTCTGGAGGCGGTTTCTCTGGGAAACTGCCAGCTCATAACGGAAGAGAACCTTCTCTTGGACAACAGTGATGTGGAATCGTTTCCATGAACCTTACGTTTTATTTGTGAGTGACTTTCTGTCCAAAATAATGCCATATTCAATGCAAGATTTCTGTCCTGCTTTCCTTTAACTATAAAGTCCTGTCTGTAAGATTGAAATGATACAATTTGAGTGTAATTGGTTAGAAATGTCAGAGTCATTTCTAAGTGATTGAAATCCAGCGTGAGCATATCTTTTCTCGTAGCAGACTAAATTCCTGCCCCTGTGAGGGACAGTTTCGATTTTAGGCAACGCACAGATCATTTATGACCAATCAGGGCATCTCTCCCCTGGTTGGTTGTCGTTTTGCCTGCCAATAACAAGAGTGTGAATGTGTGAATGTGTGTGTGCGTGTGGATGGAACACTCCCAGTGCTGAATAAACATAGGGTGGGAGAGAACAGACAGTGAGGGCCGTTTTTTGGCCTTGATCATTTTCGTTTGACATGCTCTTTTCTATGCTCTCTCTTTACAACTCTATGTATTTACAGCACCTTTAAAAGTATCCGTATTGGCTGAGCTGGCAAAAGGCAAATAAAACCTAAAGGTGTGTCCAACTATTTTCCTTGTGCTATAGTCTTAAACCCTTTCACGCTTTGTACAGTAGTGGTTTGAGATTTTATTAACTTTCATGGCACAAATTCTAGTCCAAGTGAGCATGTAAGCAAAGAGATATTTACATGGGGGGGGGGGGGGGGACTGATTTCTTACGATGAAGGTCAGCAACCCACCATAGGGGACATCTCAAGGGAGATACAGTGGCACATCCCCCATCCCTGTTGGCACTCTGCCATCAGTAAAACTCCAGCTGCATAACAGCTGTTATTTATTCTCTCCTGTCTTTCCTCCGATCGACCCAAAGCTAGTCATCCTCGCATGACCACGGCCCATAGCCCGTTGGCCTTTGTTAGTAGGAGCATGGTTAGTCATATCACAGTCACTCACATTCTTCTTATATTATCTGTTTTTCAGCACTCGGCATGCCGCTTCAGTCACGAGGGGGGTCACAAGGCAGAAGAAGAATCTATTTATCAAATGTGAATCAGTGGATGGAAACCCTGTGCAGTCGCTATTGTCTAACCCTGTGAACAAGACAGGGCTTGTCCTTCAGCCTGAGCTAGAGTCGACCACAGAGGAACAGGTCAGGTTAGGGCGAGGGCTTCACCCCTGATGATTTCTGCCATTATCAGCCAAGTAAGTGCCGCATCAACCCCCGAAAACAAGCCTGCCATGGACTTGTCCAAGCCTTCCTCTGCAGGCACCATCTGAGGAAAGACCCTTGGCTGACTCTCATGATGACCACCCATGGCTGACATCACCCTTCGGCCTGGTGCTTGGCCAGACCGTCCTTATCCAGCTCTCTCTGGTGGGACAGTCGTTCTGCGACAGGCCCTGGATTATCAGCACTATAGGTGGTGCTGGTGGTGTTCGCCTTCTCGACAGGGGGACAGGGGACGGAGGTGGGGGGTGGCAACTCTACCCGCCTTGTTTCTCATCCCTGCTGGCGTGTCGCACATCAATCATTGACGTAGCAGGAGAAGTCAGGGCTGCGTGGGGCTGGTGAGGAGTGACAGAACTGACAGGAACAAAAGCTGTAGGAAATGGTATGCACGGAAATAGAGAATGGTGCAGCAGCTGTGCTAAAAGTCGTGGATATTTAACCAATTAGTGTGTGTGTGCGTGCGTGCGTGCGTGCATGTTTTTTTGTTATTGCGTGTGTGTCCTGTTTGGTTTGAGTTGAGGGACATATGAGATCTGGCTCTTGTCTCCCTTCCTTTGTTTATTCATCCCACTCTGAGCCTTACCAAGGCATCCTGACACTCTAGCACACAAACACACCGAAACACACACACACACGCACCCACGCAGGCACGCACAGACACACACACACGCACACACACACACACACACACGCGCACACACACACATACATCCGAACATGATTTCTCTGTTGGCTCGCCATCCCTGCCTGCGCTCTCTCCCGCTCTCTCTCTCATTGTCTCTCATCCTCCTTCCCTGTCTCTCTCTTATGTTTGCCCTCACGTCCTCCTGCTCACCTCCTCGCGCTCCTAATTTCACACTTCTCCTCGGACCCAGATGTTCCCGCAGCTCCGCTCCAGCCAGCGCTCCTCGTGGCAGACAACAGCAAACAGTTGTTTGCCGGCGCAGCATAACAAAGATGGTTACCGTGGAAACCCACCCGTACACCGGGGCTGCTGAGTGCCCCTTTGCCAATATCAAAAGGGAGCAATTATATGATGACATCAAAGACAGGCGACTACACTAGGAGGAACAAAATCAAACCCAGTATCAGAACACGAGGGGGAATCAGGGCTATTCAGCAGGCAGGTGGGGCTGGAGTCTGCTGGGATCCATGCAGATGGCAAAGGCTGGCTTGACAGTGCAGCCCCCATACACGCAGACAAACATAATCCTCCCCGCAGAAATGACCTGGATTCAATCAGCCGAGAGGAGGCAGGCTAAGGCTCAAGTGTGTCCCTTATACCCAGACTATGGTTTTTTAATTTGTTATTTTCCTTTTCTTTTTTTCCCGCCTGTTGTCATTTGCTGGAAGTCCTCCCATACCTTCCTGTCTAACTCACGGTATCTCAATGCAAAAAAAATCATTAAAAAATGGTGGTAAAAGTAGTAGGATTAGGAGTAGTATTAGTAGTAGTAACAGTTGTCGTACATCTTTTATAAAGACTGGGAGCTAGCATCTGGAGGAGTGACATGCCCGTGGCAGTGATAAGGTTTCCATGATTAGAAACTCTTTAGTAGGCAAGCTAAGAGAAGAGTTTCCCATTAGTAACACAATAAAAAATAACACTGCATCAACTCTATTCAGGGACAAGCACCTTGAACGACAACTTGGTTGCCTGAAACGTGAGAGCTCAAACTTGTATTTGTTCGAGGACCTTAGTAAATGATACAAATGTATTCTTCCTCCCATCGTAAAGGATTCGGCAAGATCAGAATGTTTCATCAATATTTTACTTCGGCTCCGCTACATTCCCGCCCCTCGCTTGCTTGGCGTACCGGGAAGTCATTTGAGTTGAGGGCCTTTTGAAGACTTATGTTGACTTAGTCTCTAGGGAGGTTAAATCATGCATGACTCACAGACAGGCTAGTTAGCCTGTGGGGGGCTTCACTTTCTCTTCTCCCTTTCACACAATTCCAACGCCTGTCGTCCACGGCCGGGACATTAGTCCACTGATATGTAATGACTCACGCCCGAATTATGGAGACTACTTGGCTGTTGTTCATTTAGATTGGTTATTATGAGCTTTGATCAAACCGTGAGGGGATTTAGGCAGTTCGAACTTCACATCTTGACATTTTCTCTCAGGCATTCGGAAGCTGATTGCAATGTTGCTCCCTTAAGAGTCGCAGTGACCTTTTCATGTTGAGCGAGTTGTAAACACAAAAAAAAATGTATAGTCCGCGGAGACGGAATGTCATGAGAACATGTTGATCTTCATTGCAGTTCAATGCTGGCAGATTAGCAGTGTTGTTTGATTCCCCTCCAATCAAACAACAGTTTCACCAACTTAAGAAATAGATTTTCTCCGAACAGAGGTTTGGATTGTGTACACAATACTGGGACAATAAAAGGACAAACGGTTTGATCGAGAATAGATTACTGGTAGATCAGGAATCAAGAGCATGCGCCCACAGCCAGGGAAGAGCCTGATCTGTAGAACACAATGGCCCTCATTTATCAAACGAGCGTACGACAGAAAACGTGCGTAAAATGGATCTACGCTCATTTCAACGTTGAGCTTGGCATTTATCAATTTGAACGTGAGCGCAGGCTGCGATGAAATCTCACGTCAGGTCTGAGCTCATGTACGCAAGTTTTTTTGGCGCAACACACGGGTATTTCACTGATGAATAGTGCAGCACAAGTAGCCCATGTTGCACATCTGTATTAATTACTAAATAAATTGGAATTAGCCCAGCCGTTCAAACAATTACAATCAAGTCAGCCCTAATTAAAAACAGTATTGCTATGAAAATAATTAGAATGTGACAGGTGAAATGTTTATTCAGCTGTCTATATAAACAGGAGCTTTGCCAAATAGGTGGTCGAGTCGCAGCGATGGCAGATCTGGCTCTGTTAGAGGACCTCAACGCACGTCTAAGACGAGAGAGAGTTTTTCGAGACCGCGCCGATTTTTTTATGGAGAGCGATGAATGGCTCTTGAGTCGTTTTCGTCTCCCAAGGCATCTCCTGATGGAGCTATGCAATGATTTGGAGCCACAGTTAAGGCAAGAAACTAGCCGATCAAACGCAATACCTGTGCCAGTGCAGGTGTGCTCTACCTTGGGGTTTTTGGCCACCGGGACCTTTCAGCGGGAGATCGGGGACAGGTCTGGTATTTCCCAGCCAAGTATTAGCCGGACCATGCCAGCAGTTTTGGCAGCTATACTGTCCCTCTCTGAACGTTATATAAAATTCCCATACACTAACGATCAGCAAACTGGAATCAAACGGGATTTTTATGCTATTGCTAGGTTTCCAAATGTGATTGGTGCGGTTGATTGTACCCATGTGCGTATGAAGCCACCATCTATTAATGATTACGCGTACATCAACCGCAAAAGCTACCATTCGGTTAATGTTCAGATTATTTGCGATGCCAGAATGTCAATCCTAAACATGTTAGCCCGATGGCCTGGGGGCACGCACGATTCTTTTATTTTCCAAAATAGCAACGTTGGGCATCGTCTACATCAGGGCGCACTACATGGTCAGAGTCATCTCGGTGAGTTACGCTGCAGTCGCACTGCACCGGCCTCCTCCCGTTTCTTGCTTGGCCGGCTTCACAGCCGCAACACGTTTTTTGGTGATGAGCTTCATGTCGGACCATTTTTTCTTCACCTTATTCGGAATTAAATAACTTTAACGGAATGCAAACAATAGCATATATGTGAAATGTTTTAAGCTGGATAACAGAAGTTGTACATTTAATTTATTATTTAATTAATTTAATTAACAAACCTCTTCCGTAGCCCGACGAACATTGGAAACAATATTCACTGCAACAGTTATTTCCTTCCATATAGCATTCTTTTGCTGGCCTTTATTGCCAGCTTTTAGGCTGCCAAATAAAACCAGACGGTTCGCATCCACCAGTGACCCGAGCGTCTCCATTTGGGTCTCGGAAAAATTCCTCTATTTTACCGTTGGACGTTTCTCCATGTCGTAAAAGTTGGGGGCGAGACTTCTGAAGACGTGCTTTTATATGGGCGTGTCACGTTCATTACGATCGATCTCAGCCGCCGTATTTATCAACGCAAGATCCTTCGTACGCTGGGATTGGTGTGATACGAAGGTTTCGTAAATCTCACGTGGGTCCTATCGTAAGATGAATCATGCGTTCAGATTTGCGCTCATTTCTACGTTCGTTTGATAAATGAGGGCCAATGTCACTCACACAGACAGCCCACTGATGTGAGATAGGGTGCGATAAAGACACACAGCATGTGACGGGAACATGGCCAACTCCTGTTAGCCCTCACGAGAGACACTCCCAGGAGCATGAAGAGAATTTTCCTGGAGAAGAGAAGAGGTTGCAATTGTTGAGTGTGTGAGACGATCCGGACATTGAGGACAATAAGGACATTATTCTCAGTTGTATCGTGTGTGAGGAATGATGACATCATTGGACATAGTTCTGCAATTCCAGTAACAAAACTGGTCAAGAAGTCTTAGTTCACAGTGAGATAGTAAGGCTTCACATTTAGTATGGATGAGAGGCTGTTTATACGACTGGGGAAGTTGGGGAACCAAACATAGTTTAGTTAAAGGGAGTGCTGAGCAATCCAGTACTTCATACCCTGAAGGCTGTTGGCATCATGAGGTCTTGGATGAAAGGCAATGTCATGCCGAAGAATATTATGACCAAGTATCAAGTGTATCCATCCCATCTAAGATGGCCTCAGATTGGGCTGTGCTGGTTTGATGCTGTGAACTCAGAGACGGCTACCCTCTCTAAATTAAGTACCTTATGATATTGAAATGTTGCTTCTTTCCCGATCTTATAAAACAACTATGCAACTTACCATTTTTCTAGTTCAGATCTCCCACATTCATCTGTAAGATCTGCATCAAAGAAATACCACAAAGGGGGGACACAAAGGAATAGAGTTCCACATGAAACCTTGATTATGGGATGGCCGTGGGTCATTTCGATAAGATGGACAGTGTTAGAATTGGGTCAAATTTGGGATCATATCTGAGCTGAGATACTATGCTGGCAATAACACACTTGTAAATATGTACGAATTGGATTTCCATGAGGCAGTTCAGAGTTATACAGTTGTTTCATTATTGTGTCTAATGTATTCAAAGTGAAAGTGACTTCAAAACCAAAGCATCTTCGTTTTGTAAATATTTGATTAGGCCTTTCTTTTCCTATTTTCCTTTGTCTTCAATTCTTCGACACCACAAAACAGAGTATGTAAATAGGCATCCTGTAGAGAAAATTAGCTTTAGATCACAACGTCTTCTATACCACAGGGGCTGCCTCGCAATACCTTAGAACAAAAAGACGTCAAAGAGCAGCGACAGGCCACCCTGCTGAGCATCACACACGCAACACTGTTTGATCATGTAATAGAGCGTCAACACAAGTTAGCTTCACACACACACAAAAACACACACGCACACACACACACGTGCAACACGTGAGTAACATCAGTAGGCCTATCCTTCAAGGGTCAAGGTCGAAGCAAGGTAGCTGGATTGAGACAATTGTATGTGAATCTATTTGATTGTAAAGATCAATGTTCTTTTCGGATGTTCTTCTAATTCTTATCCACTGTGTCAGCCCCCGCCATAAGGATGTTCATTTATCATGGATACAAATGTATTCTTGTGAATCCCTCATCCACACGGCATACTAGAGGCGTACTAGACAGGGTTTTCAGGTTGGCGTTGAGGTTAAAGTTCTTCAAAGTCAGATGCACAGAACAACACAGAGTCAGAATGGGCATTGAAATATAGTCGCAGGCTAGAAAGATGTATAAAGATAAATGATGCGAGAAAGGAAGAAGTATATTACAGGGTAATAATATTACCCAACAAAAATCAATTTATGTGCAGATCCAATTATGTGCAAAAGTCAAAATTATATGCAACGATGAGATAGAATATAAGTAATAAAACGATTTAGGTTATTTCAGTTTTATAGTGACATTCAAACGTAAGATAACGGACTGTAGAGAAACATGATGCCTCTCGAATAGACAGACCTTCAGTCTGCGGGTACTGGACGCTACGGTGTTGACGACAAGACGGCAGCAGACTAAAATGTTTACGTGCTGGGTGGTGGGATTCCTTGATAATCCTGCGAGCTTGCCTAAGGCAGCATGTGCGGTAGGTGTCCTGTTGGACTGAGAGCTCCCTGCCAATGATGTGTTCCGCAGTCCTCCTGGGAACACTGCGTAACACCTTGAGGACCTTGGCTGTGCCTCTCCCTTACTGCACTGTGATGCGGTTGGTCAGGATACTATCGAAGGCGCACCTGTAAAAAGTGTGGAGGAATCTTCTTCAGTCGGCTCAGAAAGAAGAGACGTTTGAGAGCTGATTTGACCACCTTGTCCGTGTGGGCCGACCGGCTGAGGTCATGTTTGATGTGCGCCCAACACAGCCGACCCTTTCAAACACATTTACATTGATGTGTATAATTTATGATCTTTAGAAGACAATCTTAACAATCTTTAGAAGTGCTTTCTGAAGCACTTCTCCAAAGAATGTCACAAAGCTCTTTAAAAAACATACAAAGAAGATAAATGACCAGACAAAAATAAAAGTAAGATGGATACAGTAATGACAAGCAAGGTATGAATTACTACAACCCAATAAAGCTAGCATAGTAAAAACAGAAGAATAACGAAATCCAGAGAAAGCAATGCTGAAAAAAGGATGTTTTAAAGAGAGTTTTGAAGGAAGACCAGAGCTAGCCCACCTGATCCCCCGGGCAGGTCGTATCATGGGTGTATGCCTGCATGCTCTCCTCTCATTGGCTCCTGTAGCCCATAATCATCTCCTTTGTCTTGTTGACGTTGAGAGAGAGGTGGTTGTCTGGCAGCATGACACCATGCTGCCAGGATACCGACCTCCTCTCAGGTAGGCTGACTCATCGCTGTCAGTGATGAGGCCTGCACTGGCCGTGTGTTCAGTCATATGTGAACATGACATTCATAGCACGTCTGATCTGATTTACACAAGCAGTGAAGATGACTGAATATCTTGACTTGGCTTTGTAGGGTAAAGGGTTCATGACTTCTTCCTCTAGACACAACGCGGCCGGTTTCACAAGAGCACAGGCGCAAGCTCACAGATGTAGCGACCTCAATGCAAATAATAGCTCACTGCTGACGATAGGTCAATCCTAAAGCTAGCTCAGTGCTGTCGCTGGGTCAATTACTGAAGCTAGCTTAGTGCTGACTCTAAGTCAATGCTGACTCTAGCTAAATGCTTATTCTAGGTCAATACTGAAGATATTCCAGGTCTGATGCTTGGTCAATACTGAAGCTAGGACATTGCTGATCGTAAGTCATTAGTGAAGCTAGCCAAATGCTGAAGCTAGTTCAAAGATTAATCTAAAGCTAGCTCAATTTAAAAACAAGCTTAATACCCCAGCAAGTTCATCCCACTGCTCATATGATTGCACATTCAGTTAAGTTCCATTATCAAAACGGATCAAAAGTTACATAATCAAGCCAAAAAAAAAACACTTCAGAAAACCGAAATGAAAACAGATATTAAAAAAAACAAATCGACTGAAACGGAAATATAACCTGCCTAATCTCTTGCAGACAATGTGGAATATTGTCTTAATTGACCTGACAAGGAACTACAACATTACTAAATACGTGACAAATAAAATAGCACTTTTGTTCATTGCCCTCCCACTCAGCCGCGTGCCGTCCATATGGGCCGGTGGGGCGGCGAACTCCCTGCAAAAGCATGCTCCCAAAAAAAAAGTTTATTTTTAATAATGTGATTGTCACATTAACTATCTATAGCTTCTGTAGGCTTTCCGACTAGTTTTGGTCTGTTGATATCAAATTGATGGTGGCAATTCTAGTTGAGTTTAACGTGTCATGCAATGTGGGGCGGCGGAGCTCAACGACCGCGTCCCTCTGTATGTTTCTCGCATAACCCTGCAGGCTGCAATAAGAATTGCAATCAGCGCTATAAGACGCCCATATGGTCGTAAAGTATTCTGCCCCATGGTCATATTCTAGGACTGTTGTTGTATAAAATCGAATTACTCCGCCTGTATCTTTCGGCATTGAAGACTATTTATTTATTTATTTCAGCAGGTATTCAAATTGCACACCTGATTTCATACCTGATTTAAACAGCTGTTATTGAGAAATATCTGATTTCAAAAGTGTTGTTATTGAGAGATTTGCACACATCGTCGGGTCAAGTTCCAAATCGAAGGTCTGCTTGATTGATGACTTGTATTTCTACTTTTCATGTATTTGCAATGCACTCGCTAAGCCTGTTGTTAAAATAAAATATGGAAGAAATAACTTCCCGATGAGGGACATCATATGACTGCTGCGGATGGCACTTCAAAAGTGTGCAGTAACATTAGGCTATTAGTTTATTTTTAATTCTTTCTCACAATTAGTTTAGTGAACATGTTTTAATGTAGCTCAAAATATATCTGCAAAAAATATACATATATTTTGGGTGTGGTCATGCGCCAGTAGTTTCTGCCCCACCGAAATGAAGGGGCACTCCTGGCTCCCCCGGTCAATTCCATGTCCCCCTTTCTATGATGAGGAGGTGCCGTACCTAATAGCCTAGCCAATACTGCTCTGACTCCACAGTGACCGGGGTGCTGCCTTCATGTAGACAATCATACAATGAACATACTGTATGACGTCAATTTGTGTGTATGATGCAAACACACACACACAAAGGCAGAAAAACACAATTGTGTGCGCGCACACACACACACACACACACACACACACACACACACACACACACACACACACACACACACACACACACACACACACACACACACACACACACACACACACACACACACACAAAAAGAAACACACACTTAGAGACGCTCACGGGTGCATAGACACTGTAATCTCGCAACAGCCACATTATTAGGGACTTTGCTCTAACTCCTGCCGTTAACAAAACAAACACAGCATCCGTATCAACAACCCCCCGCTGAGAGCTGAGACTATTATTGGCTGTGTGATCAAGAGAGTCAAACAAGGAACACATTTTGATGCATGCAAGTGATTGTATGAGAGTGTGTGCAGAGTAATATGTGTGTGGATGTGTGCGTGCGTGCGTGCGTGCGCGCGCGTGCGTGCGTGTGTGTGTGTGTGTGCGTGTGTGCGTGTGTGTGTGTGTGTGCGTGTGCGTGTGCGTGTGTGTGTTTTGTGAGTTATTTGCGTAGGTGAAGAATGGATTTGGTTCATTTCTCTACTAAAAGCCCTTTGATGTAAGGGGTGAACGCATGAATATATACAACACACATCTGTGCACATAAGATATTTATCACGTTAGCTGAAAATGGAGGCATATAACAGGGAAAAATCCTTGCATAGTGGCACATTGTTTAACCTACCCCTATAGGCTTAACATCAATAGACAAATACACACACATACACACGGCATGTTTATAATCAAATGGATGTAGAAATATAGTATACCCTTGATTCCTAAACCTCTCTCTCAAGAAGCTGCTGTGTACTACGCACACTGAAATCTGGTTATGTTTCAATGTCCAAGTACAGAGCAGATGTTTTATAGACACACGGCTCTTCTAGATGACTACACTACCCAAGGCCTGGAAAAGCCTGATGCAGGTGTAAATGATTGAGTTAAGATGTGAATCTACCAGCATGCATTCATCTGGCTCCGTGGTACTATTTGCACACAGCGGTACGAATGCGTGTGTTTTGTCCCCCCCGTTTTCTATCACACTCCTCCCATTGTTATTAGCATATCCATCTTCTCTATGACTGAATCACCCTGTGGCTGTTCAAGGATAGGTCTGTCTTTCTACACAACCCTCCTTTGAATTATATTTTTCAATCAAAGTGGTGTATTATGCTATTCACACAAGGGATTTATCTGAAAGAAGCCATGTTGCGGGATATGAGATATTGGAGTACATATAAGTGTTTATGGAATAGGAAAACTGTTTCTGTTATATTCCATTTCTTCTGATGTACCTTCTGTCCTGGCTTCACTCCTGGAGTTGTGTTATCGCAGTAGGCAGCGCTGTACTAGACAGCATCCAGATGTTTCTCGATCACTGTCTGAAATGCAATGCAGGTGAGTCAAAAAAGAGGATTATATCACAGCGTTCCCTCACCCACACAGGGTGAGAAAGAAAGAGAGAGAGAGAGATAGAGAGAGGGAGAGAGTAAGAGAGAAATTATGATAAATGGACTTGGACATATCTTCATATACACAGAGAAAGGGTCAGAGGCAAACAAAAGTAAACGTTAAAACATGGAGAAATGTCCATCAAACTTTTCACTATAAAAAAACAACACACATTAACTATAAACAAAAACTTTTTCGCTCTCTTGCTATCTCTGTCTTCCATCATCCAACCATCTTTACTACATCTTTACTCATCGCATATGATGTTATGTAAGCCCCGATGAATGCTAAATCCTTGCCCCGAGTCACATATCACATCATATTCTCCTTTGCTCTCAGAACAAGAGAGCGGGTTTGGGAGATGCCTACATACATGCGATTCCCTTTTGTACCCTCTTTAACATGTTGTTATCTGCATGTGGACATTATATCACACCGATGTTGTACCGCTCAATTCCCTCAGTGCACGACTGAAATAGCACACATCATCCCCTTCTGATAGGAGCGCATGCAACATCAAGAGAACACGGGGAAAAAAATAAAAAAGGGAAATGCATTCTCTTGCCTGAAGGATGAAGATCACTGCCTTCAGAGGGATCCGATCAAGCCGTTCATGAGAAGTGAAGATAGCGCCCTTGGAAAAACGAGGAATGGAGATGGTGAAGAAAGTATCCACAAACAGAAACTATGAGTGTACGAGGAGACTCGATTATGGAAGCTTGGGTAAAGTACAAGCTGTATATGAACATCATCATCATCATCATCATCATCATCATCACTATCATCATCCTAAACCCGTACATAGACAGGGTCTAGTCAGTGATTCCTTGAGTGAAACAAAATCATATATCATGAATATTATTAGTTGCTATTTACTATAGGCCAAACACTGACTCATTTATCCAAAGCGACTTAATTACCAAGATGGCATTCATGAGAAGGTAGGGGCGAGGTAGACTCCAGACTATTTGCATAGCGATAACAAATGTAATATAAAAGTGAAACATTCAAGAAATAAATTGAATCCATTTGTGTGGGTTTGGATGATAGCATTGCTTATCTGTTCCTTGCTAGAATAAGCATTTAATTTGTATTACTCCCTCACAACCTATTATTACTTATTTTCAGTTTTATGTTATTTTTTCCTCTTCATTTCAATTTCCACTCACAATTTCAGGAGTTTCAAGCAGCGACTAAAAATAATCAATGGGGCGGTGTGCCTTTTCCACGCCTGAGTTGAGTGACAGTACTGTGAGGCCCCCCCTCAAACCACAGAGGTGTGTCTGTGTGTGTGTGGGGGGGGGGGGGGGGGGGGACTTCTGTTTGTTTATATCAATCACTTATGTTTACATCACCTGGCTGGAGTAAGCTGAAACGGCAGGAATATGCCAAATGAAAGCCCTTGCATAATAGCACATTATTTACCCTATCCCCATATATGTGCAGTTAGCAGCAAACTGGCAACCTCCCGCCGCCGGGCTTGGACGAACCGCACCAGCACCTTGAACAGCGCCCTCTCCGCGGACAGGTAGTCCAAGGGAGATACATACCGTTCAGCGCGGCTGCGCTAGATCGCTCGTCAAGCAGACCCGGGCAATCATGGGCATTGGGGTCACCTGGGGAGGGGAGACGGCAGAGAAGCCTTGGATCGGGCACGCGGCAGACGAGGAGGAAGCCGAGTTGGAGGAAGTCGCGGTAAGGGACGAACTCACCATACCACATTACGCCGGAACGCTTCCCCACAGGACTGAGCGGGAGAAGCCGGGAGCGATATCCACGTCGACCTCAACGGCGGATCGGGCCCGGAGACGCGGCGCTTCAAAATGTTCCCCCATTGTGGAAGAAACCTAAGTTCCTTTATGATTTCCCTTTTTTCAAGGAGCTGCACGTAATAAAACCGTTGCACTGCAACCCTGCTTGAGCGTCTGATTCGAGAAACCCAGCCGCCGACGACCGGGGTTGCCACGAAACATAAACAAACAAAACAAAACTCTCTCAAACAAAAACGCACGCACGCACGCACGCACGCACGCACGCTATATTAAAAAAATGCATTAAATATATTTATGTATTTTACGTAAGCATATGCCTTATGATTAATAAACCTCTGTGACCCATTCTGTAATACTACACAAACTGAGTTCTGGTTACATTCGATATTAAGTTCGAAGTACCAAGATAATTCCTTTCCTTCCCCTGACAGCATGTGAGGAAAAAAGGTAGAAAGAAACTGCATGAGAAACGCACACTGACTTTATGTCCACTAAATGTTTGATGTATAATGCACTCACTCAAATTTTGGAGCTGCCACTCAACCATATATTCAGCGTCCAGCTGTTCAAATAATAATGTTATTACGCTGTCTAAAACCTGGGCCTCGGGCTTGATTACATGTCTGCAAAATACTGATTCATCTTTCAGATCATGGTATTTGTAGTCCACAAATCACATCCCTCGGCATCCCTGTTTGAACACTGAAACCCACTTACCCTTTACATGAATGTAAACTTGGCAGTTGAAATTTGTATTGATTGCGTCTCATTTCCGTAGTTCTCAGTTGGTCCGTGAGGCTGAGGGTCAAGCTCGACTGAGCCCTGGCTTAAAACCGCTTGAGAAGTGCTGCTCAAGAACATTGACTGACTTCCACTGACTGCCTGAGTCAGAGGAAGTGGAATTATTCAGAACGTCAGTGCTAGTCGGCGGGATGTGAGGGGCAGTCGATTGAGTAGGAAAACATTTGTTTTATTTGTTAACGTTTTATTTTTAGCTCAACGTTCTTAATATAGCCCAGAAGATGTCTGGAGATGGACTTGTCTGAAGTGGAGATAAAAATGGAACCTTTTAAATCCGAACAGATTACATAATTTTCATATCATCTTCCTGTTATATCATCATCACGCAACCCAGTCGGGTTGCATCACGAGAAGAAGGGAACTGTGTGATGAGGCTGATGTGGCTACTTGGATTTGTATTAACATTTGTATAATTTAGTCTTTAGGCTACTTTAAACTTTCAAAGCATGCAATTCGATTTTTCAAATTTACCTGGATGGTGTATGAATGAAAATATTTGTTGTAAAACAGTGTCAAATATTAGAGCTTGAATAAAACAACTAGTTTGTTAGATACATATATAAATGCTATCCTGGTGTCAATGCCCTCATGGCCCTCAAGACACTGGTCAACGAAATGTAGGCCTAATGATGTATTGATTAAGGTGCCGATATAACTAGGCCTACCTCAAATATTTGCTACCCGCACTTATCTAGACTTTACAAAGGACCCAAAACGATATTCCATTTGGTTTCAGAAAGAGGATGCATATATCTCCGTCAAAGTTGTTCTCCATACTGCTGAAACTATAATTCTCTCATAAATTAATTTCTTCCTTTTCATTCTTTCTTTCTTAATTCACTCCTCGCCAGAAAGTTCTCATTATAAATTGCTAATTATATAGAAGATGGCACTATATACTCATATTTTATGCCACTTGAAGCTGAAAAACTGCCATTAAGAGGCAATAAATATCCACAAAGCAAAAATCTAATAACTGTCTTTGCTGGCTTATTTAGTATACTAATCTAGTCATTCAGAGGGGTATCATTTGGATGGAGTGTACATTCTTGTGTGTGTGTGTGTGTGTGTGTGTGTGTGTGTGTGTGTGTGTGTGTGTGTGTGTGTGTGTGTGTGTGTGTGTGTGTGTGTGTGTGTGTGTGTGTGTGTGTGTGTGTGTGTAGGCTAGTGTTTGGTGGTTATTAGTAAGTACAGGACCTGCCTGAGTCTTGCAGGCATATTGTCCGCTCGTCAATAACTTAATATTAATAATTGAAGGTATGTGTGTGTTCACGTTTATCTGTGTTTATGAAAGGGTAAATGTGTGTGTGTTTGCGTGTGTGCCTGCATACGCTATGTCTGTCTGTGTGCTTTTGTGTGTCTGTGCGTGTGTTTATGTGTTTGTGTTTGTGTATGTGTGTGTGTTTGTGTGTGTTTGTGTGTGTGTGTATGTGTGTGTGTTTGTGTGAATGTGTGTGCTTGTGTGTGTTTGTGTGTGTGTGTATGTGGGTGTGTTTGTGTGAATGTGTGTGTGTGTGTATGTGTGTGTTCGTTCATGCCTGCATACCTATGTCTGTCTATGTGCTTGTGCTTGTGTGTGTGTGTGTGTGTGTGTGTGTGTGTGTGTGTGTGTGTGTGTGTGTGTGTGTGTGTGTGTGTGTGAGAGAGAGAGAGAGAGAGAGAGAGAGAGAGAGAGAGAGAGAGAGAGAGAGAGAGAGAGAGAGAGAGAGAGAGAGAGAGAGAGAGAGAGAGAGAGAGAGAGAGAGAGAGAGAGAGAGAGAGAGAGAGAGAGTGTGTGTGTGTGTGTGTGTGTGTGTGTGTGTGTGTGTGTGTGTGTGTGTGTGTGTGTGTGTGTGTGTGTGTGTGTGTGTGTGTGTGTGTGTGTGTGTGTGTGTGTGCTTGCATGTTATCAGCATGACATCATTCCTCTGTGACATCCTATTGGTTTGCCTCTGTCACAGTAAACTCATCTGTCTCTCATTTCACACTCTGTGGCATGGGTAAGGAAGATATGAGAGAGAGAGAGAGAGAGAGAGAGAGAGAGAGAGAGAGAGAGAGAGAGAGAGAGAGTTATGAAACACGGAGAAGAGGCATGAGAAGAGTTCTCTGAGAGAGCTTTGGATAGAAGGAGATGAGGTGAAGTTATAAAAATAAATGAAAGAAAAATAAGAACAGCGTTGCTCAAATGAATCCTTTGACATCAATCATGGCATTCTACAGCCACACTAGTCACATCATAGTGGGAGGGGTTACCGTTCACCAGAGGAGCCTAGACCCATACTGGAGTGCTTCATGACCAGGCCCACCGCACTAAAGAAATACACTTTCTCTCTGCGATAGATGTTCGATCCCCAGCTCCTCCTAGAGTGTTGATGTTTCCCTGAGCAAGACACTTACCCCTAACTGCTCCTGATGAGCTGGCTGTCGCCTTTCATGGTTGACTCTGCCGTCGGTGTGTCAATGTGTGTATAAACCGATGTAGGTCGCTTTGGATAAAAGCGTCTGCTAAATGCCCTAATTATAATTCCAATTCATATCAGTGACCAAACAGAATATTTGTAATTGATTTCAGAATTACGGCGTGTGTAGCTCCATGTTTTCGCCACCCTTTTAAACGGCTTGGTAACCCAACGGAGGAGTGTCGAAAAATGTGTAGGCTCAGCGTTTTTATTTCGGGATGTTGAGATGGAAATGCCAATATAAGCGAACCGAGCCCCACCGAACCACACCACTCGGCGGAAACGGCAATATAAGCGAACAGAGACACACTGTACCGCAACGAACAGTAGCACACCGCTCGGCTGGATGACATAGAGTCCATGCGATCCTACCCCATTAATCATTAACATGGCGGCAAACGGTTCACGAGTGGGTTGTCATTCAACATTTGCTCGGTATTTCACTGTGGGACACACCCCTCGCGCTGTGCCCCAGAAGCAATTTTAGACTACGCCAGACTCGTGACTGACCAACAGACGTGACGTCTGCTTGCAGAGGAGGGACTCCCTCCTACTACATAAGTCCCGTCATCACGTCATCTCTTCAGTCTTTAACCTCTTCTCGCTCCTAGAAGCAGCTCTCGGACAGAAGTTGTAGACTGCCTAGCAGACTGTTCTTAGAGCGAACTAACCCCTCGGTCACCGAACACTAGCCTACATCACTACATCTAACCTCTGAGAGGCTAAAGCTAGACTGTCACCAAACAGTAGCTGCTGGTACCCATACTAGCTGCAATCCACGTGTTTTAGCGGCTGTTCATAAGCGGAGAGCGGAGAACATGCAGTCAGAGTCTGAACCTACCCTAACCGAGGGCTCGGGGAGGCCTCCTGCGTGTGCGGGTACAAGATTTCGGGAGCGGATAGCCACTCCGCTTGCATTTGCTGCCTTGGGCTGGAACACACCAAGGCTGCCCTTGCATTCCCGGCTACCTGCGAGCATTGCGCACGTTTTTCGCATAAAACCCGCAATGCCGACTGAATAAACAGGCAAAGCTCTTCGCAGAAGATCCCGTAATGGGGATAACCGACCCACCACTACCGGAGCTAGCGGGAGGTTCCCGCTAGCTCCGGTAAGCCTCTCTCAGCCGAGATCCCTGTCCAGGGTGGATCAGGGTTGGATTGGGCCGGTATGGAGGAAAAGGAGTTCTCCCACCTGCTTCCGGTTGAACCACTGCTGGCGTCGCAACTCCACCCCACACAGAAGTCTGCCATGACTTCGGCGAGCCCTAAACTGCCGTCCAGAGCCGACTCCTTCCAGTCGTCAATGACCGAGAAGGGCTACAAGGCGATGGCCACGACGGTGAGGGCGCCCAACGCATCGTCGCTGCTGCCTGGCAGAGCTGGAGTTTGACATGTCAGCGTCACCCACCCCAGCCCTGTGGGATGAGCTGTGCGTCGTGACGGACCTGTGCCAGCGCCTTCGCAGGAGTGCTGTCCAAGCGTCCGGCAGGGCCAAGGCTCTGATGCAAGGTGGCTGAACCTGTCCAGTCGCTCTCTGAGGGAAAAAAACCCAACTCCTCGACATGCCTGTGGACCCGAAGGGCTTGTTTGGCCAGACATACGGCGTCATGCTGAAACGCTGGGAGGAGAAAAAGAGGGATGATGAGGCGCTGCGACTATGTCTCCCCAGAAGTGCGTCTTTCCCTACCAACGCACCTGGCCAGGGGTTCACCCAGCCCCGTGCTCCTACCGCATCCCGAAACGTCAGCCCCAACGGACCCACGGGGCCGGCCGGGGCCTGAACAAGCCGCCGGAGCACAGTGGCGCGTGGGCGAAGGAAACCACCCGCGCCCGGGGCGGCGCCCGGTGGCCATGCGGCCCCTCCGGCTACTCCGGGAGCCATGAAGAAACGACACGCTACCTAGGGCGCTGCGGCAAGGGGGGTACGGCAGGCCCAGCCAGATGCCATCGCCGTCCCCCCTAGATGTTCTGATCCAAACCCAGTTCCAAAACGGGTTACAGAGGGCGTGTTCCAAGCCCTCCAAAGGCGTGCAGAAGGCCGTTCGGCTTTCACAGTTCACGACCAGGCAAAGGAGAGTCGGTGGAGCCGCAGCTGTGTCTCACAAACACATGCAATTGTATAAGCACACACCAGTGCCCCCCTTCCCCAATAAAGGGTTTGCCAGCGCACATCCAGGCTCCGAGCCGAGGGCGCAGCTTAATGTGAAAACAAAAAAAAATGATAAACATAAAAAAGGAACAGAATGTAATAAATCGGTGCCGCACCATGCCCATTCGGCTCGACAGTGGGGTGCATGTGGTGCATCAGATTGGGTTATAAAAACTGTAACCGGCTCCAATTTGCGTCCACTCCTCCCCGTTTCAACGGGATACTGCACTCGCAGGCCCATGAAGAGAAAGTTAATGTTTTACAGGAGGAAGTCACCTCTCTAAGAAACAAAATGGCAATTCAGATAGCACCACCGGAGAAAAATCAAAGCGGTTTTTACTTGAGGTACTTTCTAGTCCCAAAGCAGGGAGGGAGCCAGCGGCCGACATGAGATTTACGCTCTCTGAACAGATGCATGAGACAGTACAGTTTCAGTATGCTGACACACGCGGAACTGAGGAGCAGATTTAATGACCAGGGGCGACCCTCGCTACAAGGACTGGAAACTCCACAGTGTGGTCGTGAACCAGACATGGGAGAGATACGGTCGAGCAGACGTCGATCTCTCTTGTTCTCCTCTGAGTGGGAAACACTCTGCCCTCACGTGAGTGACATCCATGCGCTGTCGGTAAGCCCGGCGTGTATGCCGTTTTTGCAGGGGAACTCAAAGGTTTTATCAAAGCCGAATCCTGCGTTTGTTCCCAAGGTATTTGACTCTGCGTTGTCATACCGCCCTATTGAGCTGTTGGCTTTCCATTCTCCCCCTTTCTCCTCCCAGGAGCAGGAGCGGCTGAATGCGCTCTGCCCGGTGCGGGCTTTACGCGTCTATGTTGATAGGACGGCTGGATTCAGGAAATCGGAGCAGCTGTTTGTATCATGTGCTACGTCACGCTTGGGGAAGCCTCTCTCGAAGCAGCGTTTGTCAAACTGGGTCGTGGAGGCTATAGCCATGGCTTATGATAGCGTGGGTTTGGAACCCCCTATTGGCCTGCGCGCACATTCGACTCGCGGCATGGCCACCCCTTGGCACTGTGTCAGGGGGTCTCAGTGGAAGAGATATGTGCGGCTGCCAGCTGGGCGACGCCTCACACTTTCACTAGATTCTACAGGTTGGATGTTACTGCGCCTAATCTGTCTCACACAGTCTTGAGCGTTGGATCAGTGAACATACCTGTTTGATAGGTTTTTTGTACTGGTACTTCTGTGGCAAAACGGGAGTTACTATATCCCATAGTGAGATACCCAGCGAATGTTGAAAGAAAGAAATTAACCAAGGTTTTCTGATACATGAGCGAGGTATCTCACCCGACCACCCTCCTTGCCCGGACCGAGGAAGAGGTGTTTGCCTATAGACTGAAGAGATGAGGTGATGACGGGACTTATGTAGTAGGAGGGAGTCCCTCCTCTGCAAGCAGACGTCACGTCTGTTGGTCAGTCACGAGTCTGGCGTAGTGTAGAATTGCTTCTGGGGGACAGCGCGAGGGGTGTCCCATAGTGAGATACCGAGCGAATGTATCAGAAAACATTGGTTAATTTCTTAACCTTAAGTTCACGCTGGTGCGATAGCGAAGTTCAGTGGTTGATCAAAAATACCCTGTTCGTCACTGCGCAGGCTTTCTTGGTTCACGGAGAAGTGAACCAAGAGTCTACCACTTTAGAATAATTTGCATACTCTTATGCTTAAATATGCTTATTTTTTTATGATTAAAGACACCATCAGACAAAAAATCAGTTCACGTCTGAGTGTAGGCTACAAACGCGATTAACTATTTACCAGTGCAAAAAAAAGCCAACACATTCTTTATTTACCTGACCACTCGTTTTTAATCCCGACAAAAGCCTCGTAAGGACAGTTCCTCTCGTAGATCGCACCATCTTTCAACGTCTTTGTTTAATAAATCACCTTCTCTCAAATGATCAGCAGCTCGCGGATTTCACTTTCTCTCCAGTTAGAACTGCTCATGATCATATCGCTCCCCCCCCCCCCCCCCCTTGGAACCACGGAGCTGTCGTATTAACAACAGAATGACATCCAATAAACCGCCAATGTGTGCAGGGTTAGGTAAATTGGGGTGCTAGCTCAGGCAGGCAATTTACCTCGGGCAGTGTAACTTGAGTACGGTACAGGGCAACTTTGCATAGTGTGAGTGCGCCCTTATTCACCGGCCACCAACGCTTTCAGGGAAATTAATGGGAATTATTGGAGGCTCAGGGAGGAACGTCCTCCCTGAAGTAATTGTCAAAAAGCTTGGGCTCGGCCAGAGAATCTAAACTCTAATACAAAGGCATTAAAGTAATGATATTTAAGGGCATTCATTCCTTACACTGGTCTGGGCAATCTACATTATTTATTCTCAAAAATGTTAAGGAGGATCTTTCTCCCTCTCCTCACTGGAGAAGCCTCCACTGGTTTATTAATTTCCCTGACTACAAATGGAAATGGTTCTAAGACGATGTGTAAATGAATATAAATGTACTCCATACACCCAAGACCTACATCGTGCCGCCATGGCCGTCTAATCACAGTTCAGGTGTGATTTGTTTTCAAAACATGTACTGTAGCCTTTGGGGGTAGGGATCTACATGTTGCTATGTTTTCTGTTTAACTTGTGAACACAGTATTGACCAGTATATGGAGCAGTGGAAATTGCATGAGGTCAGAAAAATTAAAATAAAACACCCAGTAGTTCTCTCTGGGGCCTTAATTAAACTCCAAGTGCAGCAAGAGTTCCAGATTCATCAGGTCTGTTGAGTTGAGCTCATTAGAAATGTAGACAGATGGGTCTCCATAGGAAACTGATGCCTCATCGTGTAAAGCAAAGAGACTCCAATTAAAAGTTCAGCAAGGGCAGTGAATCTTTAGGATATCAGATGAGGTAACTGTAGAAAAACAACACACTGTGTAACTCGAATTATCTATCGGGGTCTGGTTGAGTTTAGTACAATCAATGCACTGAGGTTGCACAGCATAACTTAGCCTTTTGGTGTAAGGCCAGTGAACCGTATAGCACAAGGCATTGACTGGCTAGCTTTATTGATGACATTTCTAAGCATGATATCAATATTTTCAGTAAGAAATAGTTTTGCAGTCAATTTATACAGTACCCCCCTTCCACATTTCCACTTTGAGAGCTATGACTGTAATCACTCCGTGGATACTTCATGTAAAGGCTGACTGATGATGGTTTTCTATGCTTGAACACGTACTGATGAAGATTAAGATCTTGTAAGACCCTTCTTGACAGCAAAGTATTTGTTTAATGGAGCATGATCATTGGAAGACACACTGGCAGCGTTTACCAAGCGTCTTCAGAGAGACAATGGGTGCACATGGTTTAATAGATAAACGTTCAGATGATGTCCAGAAACAACATAGTAAACAGCGGCGAGGAGAGTGACCATCGTGGAGAGTTAAGATTTGGCCATGGTGGGAGAAGCTAAACCAACTAAACACCTTTTAATAGCATAGTGTAAGGGAGCACTGACCTAACCAAACAGCCAACAAGGCATCACTCCACACCTTGCGGTCCGCACCTGCCAAGGCTCAGCACCTGCTCCTGCTGCAACATGGTAGAACTGCTGGGTCCTAGACAAAGCCCTTTGTAACATTTGTTAAGAGAGGTGCTACCCCCGATGCTTCAAAGTGGAACAAATACAGCAATAAAGAACATAACTAATCCTATTGAGGTGTTTAGTCACTGGCCATGCCAGACAAAGCTCCCGATGCATCCCCCCCTTACTCAACTTAAAAGCCGGCCTTCATTACATGAATAATTAACCCTGAAAAAGATAAGGGTACGAATAATGATGGGGAGGTCTTGTGTTCTTCCAAACAAATGCATTTAGACACTACAAAGACAGCGTGTGAGTGCACTGTAAGCGGCTGTGGATAATGAGCAGAAAATACTAACTAAGTCATCATGCTACCTTGAAAGCTTCCACAGAAGACCCTAACAGCTGCCCTTCTGAAGCTGCCTCAGTGCAAGTGGTTCCCTGTGCTCTACGTGTGTGCTGATTACCGCGTATTATCCGCATAAATTTGCGTTATGAGGAGGTGCCCTAATTACTAATGAGTCATTTAGCAGACGCTTTCATCCAAAGAGATTTACGGTGGATTAAGATACATGTAATTAAGAAGTAGATGGGTGGGGGGGGGGGGGGGGGGTTAGGGCAGATCGCTGAAGGATGCCTACAGGTAGGTGAAGAGTGATACTACTTAGGTCATAATAATAATAATAATAATAATACATAGGTTTTACATAGCACTTTTCTCGGTACCCAAAGACGCTTTACAAAAACACAAAACAAAAAGGATACAAATGGACAGTACCGTACGTACATGCATACATACAAATACTCCAAAACAACAATACAGAGAAAGATAGGACAATAAGAAAGAGAGAGGGTGAAAAAAGATTTGTCAGGTGTTGTAAGTGATGTTGAAGAGATGTGTTTTGTAAGTGAAGTCATGAGCTGAGTGCACCATTCCGCTGGAAGTCAAACATGCTTGACACCTTTTCCTGCCCTAACGATAATGCAGTGTACCTGCAGAACAGAGAACAGAGATCAGCAGGACCACGGGGCAGGAGAACTGGGGACACGTTCACCTGGGAATGCCCAGGGAACCCCCCTAGGAGGAGCTGGAGAAAGGAGCGGATGGGCGGTCCTACCTACCCGTATGCCCCCCCTCGCGACCCCCATGAGGTGGACGAGTGCAGATCAATTAGATGGAGGGATGGATGCGATCAGACTTCAGAGGTGTCACTGAAATGTGATCTAATGAATCTAGTGAGTGTGACTGTGTGTCTGTGTGTGTGTGTCTGCGTGTGTGTGTGTGTGCCTGCTTGTGTGTGTGTGAGTGTGTGTGCATGTGTGTGCGTGCGTGCGTGCGTGCGTGCGTGCGTGCGTGCGTGCGTGCGTGCGTGCGTGCGTGCGTGCGTGCGTGCGTGCGTGCGTGCGTGCGTGCGTGCGTGCGTGCGTGTGTGCGCATGCAAGTGTAAGTGTGTATGAGTTCATGTTCATCCTATTCTGCCTTCTCCTAAAGCCTTCTGAGAGGAAGCTCAGTAGGCAGCAGGCATGAAAAAGACAGCGAACCAATCAGGCACAGAAGCAGGGAGTGAGCGAGGGGAGAAGAGAGGGTATATTTGTAAATTATATCAACCATTTATTGCATCTTGTAGTACTCACAGTGAGGGTGTGTGATTTGTGGGGGACAGTAACTGCCGATCAGTCAGAAGTTTAATTTAGCGAATGGAAAGCCGGGTCCTTATAAACCGACCCAATGACTGTTGGGCCAAGAGGCTGGATGCCAAGAGTGAAGAACACATACTTACAACATCAGTCATTTGAATTTGGAGTACAGGAGCGCAGACAGGCGGGTAAACAAGCTTGAGAGAGAGAGAGAGAGTTAAATTATACCGTGCCTACCATGGAGTGTTGAAAATGCAGATTGGCATGCAATGCACAGGGGGCCTTGTCTGTATTTGTAACTCTTTGTGTTGAAAGGTTTGCTGGCCAGTACCTTGCAAAGCTGAGACAAGTGATTGGGGCATGCCCACAAACATGCATCCTAATGAAGGCTATGAAAGGAGAACAACAGAACACCTACCTCAGCCTGAAAGATAAATACTGCTGAACACTTGGCATTTGTGATAATGCTATTCACGGTGAAAAATCACAGCAGCAATCTTCATTAAGATACTCCACGCGTTTTTCAACTCATTAGGGATTGCCTTCAGCTAGAAATTAGTTTATTAATTTTATAGAGAAAAAGTCAAGTCAACTGCGGTGAATAAAAAAAAATGAAATCGACACATGGATGAAGATGCCTGTCAACAAAGTGCAATGAAAAGCAGGCTGTCTGTTGGGAGAGGAGTCAACAATGGCAATTCATCAGGAGCAGTTAGGATTAGGTGCCTTGCTCAGGGACACCTCGACACTCGGAGCCGGGGATCGAACTAGCAACCTTGTGGTTACCAGACAACCCGCTCTACCTACTGTGGTACTGCCACCTGACATGAAACCTTGTGTGGCGGGATGAATTTGAAGGGCAAATGTTAAAACGGAGCATGTACAATCTAAACAGAGGAACAGATGGATGGGTTGACTTATCGATTCGGAGGACTCCGAACGTCTATCTCATCCCCCGGACCCCCATAACAGTTGAATTCCTTTAATCTGACGAGAGAAATTGGAATAATAAAGAGAGGAAGAACATAAAAACGCCCAAGGGAGACGGCGCTGGATTCAGTGGAGACCAGCGTCACCCGAGCTCTGAGACACAGCGTTCAGGAGATGTGCCGAAGGCGAACTGGTGGAGGAAGTCACCCTGTTCCTTGAATAAAAATGAAACGGCTGAGCCGGGTTTTGACGAACCCTGTTCCTTTGACTGTTTTCCCGATACAGACGTGTCTGTGAGAAGTTTGATAAGGTGCAGAAGTCGTAGGATCGCGACTAAAACCTTCACGACTACACTATAGACAATAACTTATGCAACTGATGATTTATAGTTTCAGACTATTAAAGTAGCTTACCAGAACCTGATAAGGGAAATGATTGACTTTTTATCTACGTCTTATGAAAAGGAGATTTAAAAAGTAAGGATAGGATATGACAGATTTAACTTACTTTCTGTCAAAAACAGAAGTAAAAGACATACATCTAGGAATCGCACATTTTCATGGATACTTACCCTAACCCTAACCCTGAACTTAAATTTTAGAATAGGAAATACATTATACAACACATTTGACCGAAACTTCTTAATGACCTCTAATACGAATATGTAATTCTGCGTAGAACATAAAATATTTATAATTAATTGATTCATTTCTAAGAATTATGCCTCTGCCTTCCCCAACCTCTCTCCATGTCTCTCTTTCTCTCGCCCTCCTCCTCTTTTTCTCCCTCCATCTCATCTCTCTCAACACTCAAGATTCAACATTCAAAGGGCTTGATTGGAATGTAAAACCTAAATTTACATATAAATAATAAAGAATGTACAAGATACAAAATAATAATAGTATAATCTTGTTTCACGCACTCTTTCTCTCGCCCTCTGCCTCCCTCCCTCCATTCCTCCATCCTGCCCATGAGACCCCCTGCTGTTAGCGGATAGCAGGGGGTCTCTATACCGCAAGACCCTCAGCCCACATGATGCACTCTCTCTCTCTGCTACTATTTCTCTCTCGCTCTCCTTACATCTCTTCCTCTCTCCCTCCCAATATGAACCCACCCCCTACTCTTTCTCTTTCCTCTCTCTTCCTTCTAAAAAATGCATGCTTTTTAATACATATTCAAGTGACTCTGCATGATAAGTGTGTGTGTGTGTGTGTGTGTGTGTGTGTGTGTGTGTGTGTGTGTGTGTGTGTGTGTGTGTGTGTGTGTGTGTGTGTGTGTGTGTGGTGTGTGTGTGTGTGTGTGTGTGTGTGTGTGTGTGTGTGTGTGTGTGTGTGTGTGTGTGTGTGTTGTGTAAGATGATGTAAGGTGAGCAGTGATGTTGCCTTGAAACATGATCCATCATGCCAAACTGATTACTGTCTTCTTCTTCACACACACACACACACACACACACACACACACACACACACACACACACACACACACACACACACACACACACACACACACACACAGCCCCTTCTCCAAGAGGTCGGCAGGTGCGATGCATCACAAGGCAATAACCAGGCTGCCGTAGCTAAGCTCAGGATAGATGGACAAGCAGACTCACATTGTTTGTCTGGAAAGTTCCCCAAGCTGTCCATAATTCAGCTGCGGTAGTGTATCTTCGCGGGATGAGAGAGGCTTTAGCACTTTCACTGGCCGTGGAGGAATCAACAAATCATACAAGGTGATAAAGCCTTGCATAGAAGATAGCTATGAACTCAGGAGGACATCCTCAGTGATGCTGTACTCACCTTGACGTTAACTTGAGTGACAACGACACCATCACTTAAGAATCGTTCGGTAGTAGCCCAGGACATAACGCTATAATAATAATGCTATATTAGCTTCATTCTGTGAGTATGAACAGTAGGTAGAATCTACAGGCTTCAAATTATCCAGAATGCAACCTGGTGTGGAATCATGCAAGCTTGCACACCAGATTGCATCCTGGGGAATTTGGAACCAGGATGCAGGCGAGCAGATTGGGCAGTCAAGCAATTTCATGCACCCACAGTTTATCGGTCAGTAACGTCATCCACATTTTACACCTGCCAATTACGAATATAATATTTGACCTTACAATGATTGCTTCTGTGCGGAAATATTCATTTGAATAATAATAATACATTTTGGATTTCTACAGCAATTTGCCAGGTACTTAGAAACACTTTACCTGATATAAAAAATAGATAATAAAAGAGTCAAAATAAAACAAAGTACCAGTAAAAGGTTACATTATGCTTCAAAGCATATAAATGAAGGGGCCGAAAGAGGGTTGGAGAGTGAGATGTTAAAAGCAAAATACTGCACTTAATTGCCCTGCTGCACTATCACTAGTGACGCTAACATAGCATTGTCGTTATTTATTCATCTACATTATTTAGTATTTTGTATTGAGACAAGTAGAGTATTACACTATGCTATTGTGTGATGCACTGTCTGTCTACAGTGTGTACTTTCATATTTTACTGCATCTATCATGTGGTACTGCAGCATTGTTTTGTCTCTACTGTGCTGTATTTGAATGCCTCTGTGGTGTACTGTGATATTTGTCTGCCACTATCATTGTGTATACTGTGATATTTGCTCTCTGCTTTGTATGTACTGTGATATTTGACTTCCTCTATGTGTGTATTGTTATATTTTACTCCCTCTATGCCTGCCCTTTGATCAGTCTCACTCTCGTGTGTGCTGTGCTGTGAACATTTCAAGTACAAATTGATTGCCATCGCCCAGCAGGATCTCATTGAACAGCCAATCTGGTGTGACCACGGCTGTCTCATCACGGTCCACGCTCCTAATCACGGCTACCCCCCCCCCCCCCCAATCACAGGGGCGCAGGGACGCAAGCAAGGAGAATTACCCTACGTTGCACACACTCACCGCTACAGCAAAACAGAGGGGGCGGGGGGGGGGGGCACCACGCAGAACACTGCATGGAGGTTTTGGCTAAAACATTCCCCAATAAGCACGTCTTTACATGCTTTACCACGGCCAGCTGCGGTCAGGGCCTCCTCTTTCACAGCCTTCCCATTCGCTCCCGGTCTCCACGTGCTTAATAACCCTCAGCCACAGCTCTTCCCACACCTACCTGAGATGGTTTTAAGCTGCGGCCCACGGGGAGAGGGGGGTGAGGCTGTTAGCATGATGATGATGATGATGATGATGATGATGATGATGTTAACCAGCACTCCAACTGGCTGTCAACCAGCACGGCGATTCAAGCACTCAGGTGGGTTCCCGTGGGATGGCCCCGGGCCGGTGATATCATGATTCACGCACGCACGCGCGCACGCATGCAAGACAACCCACTCCAGGCCAACCCACACACTCGTGGCACACGAACTCACACAGGCACACATACATGTGCATACACAACAACTCTCTCACACACACACACACACACACACACACACACACACACACACACACACACACACACACACACACACACACACACACACACACACACACACACACACACACACACACACACACACACACTCACACACACACACACACACACACACACACACACACACACACACACACACACACACACACACAAATACAACCTTGCACATTTATGCACCCACACAGACACACACACACACACACACACACACACACACACACACACACATGCACGTACACAAACACAAACAGACAAGACTATCAAAACTATTCAAAAGTATGTTATGACGGTAGACGTTTATTACAAATCTTAGCTAACATTAGCAACATCAACAAGTATGTTTTAAATGTGATAATAAATCTAGTTTTACATTAAAAAAAAAATCTTATCATTTGTTATGTAAGAAAATAATTAACGAACAAACAAAAAGTTGCTTGGGAAATAAATCCAGTCCTGAAATCCTGCTCTTTAGCTGCTACAGGGTGCCATTTAGCAGATCTAATTCACAAGAGGCTAGTTGTGCAAAATACATTGCCTTTAACGGCACTGATAAAACTATCAAGACAGAGGCATCTGAGGAACAAATGACTACCATAAAGTATCCTTTAATATCGGTTGTATATTTGAAGTTACAACTGCTGGTGCCTTATCTTGACGTAAAGAGCAGAGCGTTGATGTTCATATAAAACAAAACAGGGTCCCAATCAAAAGCCCAGCAAAGGCAGCAAACAGAAGAAAGTAATAATATATCTGGGTCGTTCCTCTCCTTTCCCCTATTAATCACCTCCACAGAGGAGATCTGCTGTACACGTACACCTTAACTCATACATTCACGAGTGTAGCTGAAAACATGTGCAAACATGTGTGTGTGTGTGTTTTGTATGAACACACGCACAGAACCTTTGGTCAATGAATAAAATCTGGGTTAACCTTGCAGACACACTATGGAATACGGAGTGTCATACGTCACTTCGGCATATTACACACACACACACACACACACTCACAGCATGTGCACGCACGCATGATGCACACACTCACGCACAAACGCACACACACCCATTATTCGTACCGCTTCATGCATAACATCAGCTGATCTTCATGTGTTGGCAGCGTCATCTATAGGAGTCCTGCTCTGGAACTAACATGCAGCGTCTTGGCAGACACAAAGGCCCAAGCATTGCATGGTCATTGGAGCATGTAACCAGAAGATATCACAACTAACGTGAACACACACAAACACACCCAAACCGACGCACGACAAAGCAAAAAAGGTGTAATAAAAAAACAGATACGGCGCCATATAACTGGGGGAGTCGGACTAACCCAGGGGATGGAATCTAAATAAAACAATCACTCAGTCAAACACTAGCTCAAGCTTTTCAATTACATTTTATCTGGTTATACTTCTAACTCAACATGTGTTCATACAATACTGTTTTGATCCGCTGTCAGGTGCTGTCATTATGTGTTAATTGAAGATTGTGGGTTCCTGATGGGATGTGCAGCTCACTGATTAACTTATTGTTTCTGGATTTAATCGCTATGACACTGACAGAATTAGTTCTTGTTAGAATATCAGCTGCTGCACCAATCCATCACTGTAACATTCAAAGACGAGTGTCCAATCAAATGTACCAATTCAATGCGAACACCATAGCGAAAGCCTTTGACTTTCCCTCCACCCCAGTTCACAAGTTGTTTCTGCGTATATACAGTACCTTGTAAATAATCATACCTAAATAATACATCTGCAGCCTCATCATTTTCTCTATAAACTAGTAAAAGGCAAGCACCATGGCCATTCCAATCGATTGACTTCTTTGTTCTTTAGATTCCTTTAATTGTTTTGCAGCCTTTCCTGCAGACTTGCCGACATACCCACTTCACCCATAGTGTATTGCAGTCTTCAGACATGACCAATCCTAAACTCTCCACGAGGTTCACTCCAACTCACCTTTGTTATCGTGGTATTAACTTCTCACAATGCAAAAGTTTCCCTGTAGGATCTTCCCATGATAATGCTCTAAAATGAAATCAAATATTTTGACGGTTTCTCCTAAAAATTAAGTTATTCTTCATAACTCATTTACCCTATTGTAAAATAGTGCCTGAACTTATTTTTTCTCCAGAGAAACTATGCACCCATTCTTCGATATGTTCGGGAAGAAAGCTATATATAAGTTTGCACAGCATCTTGTAATCAGCATTATGACGTACACACCGGGCTATATAACAATCTAACAGTCACAGTGTGCGGTCTCATGGCTCATTCTTGACATTTCTCCTCCACAGCAATCCTACAATGGCTGGGCTTCATCTGGAAAATCAAAGCATCCTAATTCCTGGTAAACCTCCTTTCTCCTGGAGTGACTTACATAGGCCTACCCCAGTGTGCAGACTTCAGCAAGCAGAACAGTTGCTTGATGAATTATACGGGACCAGAATGGGAAAGCTTATCTTCAACAATGCATATGTATGACTACTGTATAAAGTGTAATATGGGAATCAGGTGATCGGTACTTCATGCATATGGAGTGTTGACATTCTGCATGGACTCATTGATGAACCAATCAAGTCTAGAGCAGCTTCCCTGCAACACAACTGTATATTAATGCTGCACATTACCATTTGTGTATGGAAAAGTCTTGATTAGTTTGACCCAAGTGTCACAGATTAAAATGGTAATTTCTTTGCCCCGTCACAGCCATCCTATTCTTCCATTCCCCCTTTGGGAGCTTCGGTTTTTGATTCCTCCTGAACTGATTTGGTCCCTTGCAATACAAGAGAAGCCATCTGCTATTAGATTGTGGTATGCACGGCTGTGTAAGTGAAGAACGTTGTTTTGACAAGTGAGGCAGTGCTATGATCGCTCATGCTATGACAACAGTGAAATATTGTGGCCAGTGCTGCTGTCTCGGAGAGCTGATTCATAAAATCAAGAATATGGTCAACTCATAGGTTTGACAGCAGCAGTGCTGTCCAAAGAGAATCTCTGAGTGCCTTTCTGCCGGTTGGTTCTGCTTCAGGCTCTGACGTGAGCTCCAGCGAACATCTGCACTACAAACTGCTTCGGTTATGTTTTATTAATGCGAATCCAAACAAGCAAACATTCGATTGTATGGAAGGAAACATCAATCATCGCTGGACAAATCCTCAAAAGTAAACTCCAAAATTAATACTTGATAATACTGTATTAACAATGCAATCTGAGTCAACAAACATTAACAAATGCATTCAGAGCCAAAGAATCCCAACTTGAGTGAAGTGTTTTTTTATCATGTGACGCGTTAGCGACTCAACTTTTAATCGATTCTGCTGGGAGATGGCTTCTCTCTTCGTCTCATCTTGATTTCAACCCGCCCACCCACCCTCCCAGGGCTGCCTGTGAACCAACTCCCTTTCTTTCATGTTTAGAAATGTTTTGAACCTGAATAATTCTAAGAGGTTGGTCTTTTGTCTCCGCCCCGGATAAGAGGAATAGAGAGGAGAGGAGAGAGGGAAGAGTAGAGAGGGGAGAGGGGAGAGGGGAGAGGGGAGTGAGAGGAGAGAGGAGAGGAGAGCGTAGAGGGAAGAGTAGAGAGGGGAGAGGGGAGAGAGGAGAGAGGAGAGGAGAGAGTAGAGGGAAGAGTAGAGAGGGGAGAGGGGAGAGGGGAGTGAGAGGAGAGAGGAGAGGAGAGCGTAGAGGGAAGAGGAGAGAGGAGAGAGAGAGGAGAGAGGAGAGGAGATGGAAGAGTAGAGAGGGGAGAGGGGAGAAAGAGGAGAGAGGAGAGGAGATGGAAGAGTAGAGAGGGGAGAGGGGAGAAAGAGGAGAGAGGAGAGGAGATGGAAGAGTAGAGAGGGGAGAGGGGAGAGAGATAGATGACAGAGGTGAGAGCTGGGAGGGGGGGAGAGGAGATGAGAGAGGAGGGAAAGAGGAGAGAGAGGAGAGAGAGAGGAAGAAGGTGAGAGGAAAAAAGAGAGTAGAGAGGGGAGAGGAGAGAGGAGATAGAGAGGAGAGTCGAGAAGGGAGAGGAGAGAGTAGAGAGGAGCGATTTGGGAGAGGGGAGAGAGATAGATGAGAGAGGTGAGAGTTGGGAGGGGAGATGAGGGTGGAGGTAAAGAGGAGAGAGAGAGGAAGTTGGTGAGAAGAGAGAGGAGAGAGGAGATGAGAGAGGTGAGTGGAGAGAGGAGAGAGGGGCGATAGCAGAGAGAGGGGAGAGGAGAAAGGAGCAAGAGGAGAGGAGAGAGGGGACAGGGGAGACGGGAGAGGAGAAAGGAGGAACAGGAGTGATCTCACGGTCCACATGTAATCAGACTAAACGGCTCCAATGTGGAAGGAGCGGGTTAGAATCCCGAAGGGTATATAGAAATCCATTTATGACTCTCCTCACTATTTATTTCCTTCCTTCCCCTGCAATACCCCACGCACACAGTAACATAAAGACACACACATCCCAACCACAGACACATCCAGACATACAGGCAAAACCACACACAGACACACAGACCCACACACACACACACACACACACACACACACAAAGCAGTGAACCAGAAAGTTTCCTGCCGTTCTGTGCTAAGAGAGATTTTAGAAATAGCACGCGTTCAAAGTTTGAAACAGTTGTCAGTGATGGAAGTTCCCAAATGTGATTCGGAAACGCATTTACTATGCATTTACTGGAAGGCACTCCCAGGTTGCTGCTCAAATTCCCTGGCATCCAATCAGCAGGGAACTAAAACGGTTCATTCTGTTCAGATGTTCATTCCGAACCTGAGATGTCTTTTTCTCATTGACGACGATTATAACAACATCATTAAATCCTCTCATTAAATGATTAGTCACCTTGCAACCCCCGGGGAATGCAAGCGAGATAGAGTCGCAAGACAATGGAGTCAGAGACATAATTATGTTTGAAATCTAACCTCCTCTTGGCTCGTAATAGAAAGGCCAATGTAAATATTGCCCTCATCGTAACATCCTTATCATTGACCTGCATAACTATGGGCGTCACACACAGACGCCAACAATGATAAATAATAATAATACATTTAATTTAGAGGCGCCTTTCAAAACACCCAAGGTCACCTTACAGAGCATATAGTCATCATACATATTTTAAAAAAAAAAACAAGACATTGTGGAAAAAATAAATAAATAAATAAATAAATAAACATAAGCAATAAGAAATAAATAAAACAAAAACAAGACAAAACAAAACAAAAAAAAACAATCAAAACAGTGATCAGTTAGACGTTGTGTGCGAGTTTGAACAGGTGAGTTTTGAGTTGTGACTTGAAGGTTGTAATGGTGTCTGACTGTTTTATGTGTGGGGGGAGGGAGTTCCAGAGCCTGGGTGCTGAACAGCTGAATGACCGGGCACCCATTGAAGTGAGTCGTGATGTGGGGATACATAGTAGTCCAGCAGAGGTTGAGCGGAGCCAATCAAGCTGTTGATGAGTGGGCGAAGGTGAAGTAACCCCCAGACGTCCCAGCCAGGTGCCAAGAAAGGAGCTGGCCTCTAAGGGTGCTACCGTTGACACGGGTTACCATGAGGGTGTGTCCCCACGGGGGGGAGACTTTGATTGGCTGGATGCTGTTGTGCCTGAAACTGTTCTCTTTTCTGTAATTGTGGTGAGAGAGATAAAGCATCAAGCAAACATTCTTACCAAGCGATGAGAATCTCTTTCTCTCTTTCTCTTTGTGGGAAGACTAGAAAGATATAATACGTTTGCATTGTCCTCCAGATGGTGTGACAGCCTGATAACGACCCGAAGGGTTTCAAACACGAGGGCTTTGGTTTGTGTGTAATATCTGCCTGCCCCACAATAAACAGTATTTCTGCGGGAGCGTTAGACTTCCTTTAGGGTAGTGGGAGGACTCTAAGAGGATCTGGGTTTTCCATTACATTTCTTTATATGTAGCCTTGTTCTACATATGGCCTTGGCCCTTGAGCTCCTTGTGAATAAAAGATGTCACTTGTCTTCCAACAGCTTTCCTTTCTTATAGTAATCAGCCACCAACAAAGAGAGATACAGAGCAAACTGGATAGAAGGTGGGGACCTTTGTATGTATGTATGTGTGTGTGTGTGTGTGTGTGTGTGTGTGTGTGTGTGTGTGTGTGTGTGTGTGTGTGTGTGTGTGTGTGTGTGTGTGTGTGTGTGTGTGTGTGTGTGTGTGTGTGTGCGCGCGTGCGTGCGTGCGTGTGTGTGTGTGTGTGCGTTTGTGTGTGTCCGTGCGCGTATGTGCATGCGTTCTTATAAGGACAACAGCCATGACAACATGCAGGGCGAGTGCTTTGGTGAAGGCGCACGTGCCCGCTGCTCAGCTGTCTCCCTTTGCTCTGCGATGCGCACACGGGGAGCCGTCTGCGGTGCCCCGCTGCGTGTGACAGAACTGAGCCCAGAGCAAGTTCTTGTTGGTTTGTTTGTTTGTTTATTCCTTGGAGCACCGACTTTGTTTCGAAGCGCAGAGATTAACAGAGCGCAGAAGGGAAAGGAATTACAAAAATTCACATTGTGACGAGCGCCTCCCGAACACAGCTTTGGCACTTAACGGTCTTCCTCTCCGGGGGCCTCATGTACTAAGGTTGCGTACGCACAAAAACGTGGCGTACGTCCTTTTCCACGCTCACGTTCAGATGTACAAAACGTGAAATGACCGTAAAAATGTGCGGTCCCCACGCCAGCTCCAGAGCTGTCGTACGCACGTTTCTACAGCTATTGTTCCTTTGGCGACACTTAGAGGTGACGCTGGGAAACTGGGAAAAAAGGTGAAAACCATGACTCATCAGAGTGATTTGCACATCAGAGACACACTAATGAACGATTAACACACCTTGCAATTATATGGGTGGCTATAAAAGCATGCGCAATGGATGAAGAAAATTGTTTTAAAAATGGCTGCGTTAGCGTTGTTAGAGGACATCGCAAATGGTCAAATCCGAAGGGCGCTGGAGACGCCGGGGCCGACGGAGCAATCCGTGCCCTCTCCTTGCTTGTCTATTCAAAAATAAAAAATTTAAGTTCATAAACGCGAGTCAAAGTCTTTAATATCCTGGCATCTTTACGCACGACTTATGTGTATTGCAAGCAGCCAATTGTATGACCAGTATAATTACAGCATTTATGACTTCAGCATATTTACCTTGGGGATGATCGGCGTCCGATCAAAGCGGCCACTCTCAAATCGAAGGGGGAGAGTTCCCCCACTCCCGTCCCCCCACCTGTTGCGGTCACGCTTCGGCGGTGGGCAGAAACCCTCCGCTTCACCTCCACCTTGAGGTCTGACCACTTTTTTTTAATTTCAGAGTGTGTGCGCTGCTGAGACCCCACTGCATTGACGGCCTCGCAAACACACTCCCACTCACTTCTCTTTTGTTTTGCATTTATCCCTGTTGACAGGGTTCCAATAGCATATGCTTGCGCATTTCTACCTCGTGGAGCAAAATCTCGAGCTCAGACTCAGTGAAGTTTCGTTTTTTGCCTCTGTTCATGGTGCCAGGTGATCGGATTAAGAGGTGAATCTCAGGTCCAGAGGCCTATTTAAATGAAATTGCATATTTAAATGAGGGCGTGGACAGGGAGGAGTTTGGCACCTCGGCATGTGCGCTCAATTCCACGTTGATCGAGATGTACAAAAGAAACGTGCTTGGATCCATGCGTTCGCACACTTTAGCCGTTTCTCAATTCGCGTACTTGTGCGTGCTCGTGTTCTCGTGGACTCGTGAAACGTCATCAGTCGTTGCCCGAGCACTGTTCCAATTCGAAGCACGCATCAAGCGAGTACTGTCGTAAAACCCGGAAGTGTTCTGGATGCGTGCTCGATATCGCCGTTTCACCGAGCATGCATCGGAGGTGGCTCGTGTGTGCTTGCTCCCGCTATAAATCCCAGGATGCATTTCGCACTCGCAGCAGTACGAGGGCGGACAATATGGAGAAGACGCACAAGTTACAACTGTAGCTTAAGTTACTCTTAACTTATATATATATTTATATAATCTATAATATAATAATAATAATATATAAATATATATATGTAAGGTCGTGTGTGTATAGCTTATACACATGACACGACACTCATATCTTTTCAATTGTTATTCATTCAGAATATTTACATACTATTTGAAAATGAAAGAGGCTGGGATTTTGTTTTGTATCATTTGTTTATATTGTTCAGTAGTATATGCCTAAATGAGGCCGTAGCACAGTTAACGGACGAGCAGAGGTGGTGACGTCATCGAGTCCGCTGCTGTTCCGTACGTACTCGCGTGCTCGCAAGTATGTGCTTGAAGTACAGACTTGCCAAGTACGTGCTTGCAAGTCATCGAGTCCGTAGTACGCGTGCTACGAATTGAGAAACGGCCTTTGATACATCTGAATTTATTTGTGCGTAAGACAGTTTCTGGGTTTTGGCGTACGCCAAGTTTCAGTATGAAATCCACGCAAGTCTTAGTACATGAGGCCCCGGGACCGCATCGTAGCGCCATCTTCTGCCTCCCGACACACAACTGTGAGGATAGTTTTCTCATACGCACACCTCGATTCACACTACGCCGGTGAAACCGAAAAAACACAGAGTTAATGTGCCACAGCTCTGCGAACATTTCCAATCAATAAATCCTCACTGTGACCTTCTGATGCCTGCAATACGAAGGGATGAATCATTCGATCAAAACTATTTTTTTACTTCAAATACAGGGTAGGCCTACTGTGATACAGGCCTGCATGTATTAAAATAATACATCGGCATGCAATCTTCATTTTAGTAAGTGGCAATTATTGATTTCCCATTTCCTCAAATGACTCTCTGTCAGCGTGTAACATGTTATTTCCAGTGATTTTAATTTAGCAACAAATATCAAGTGGTTTTAAGATAATACGCAACAACCACACACGCACACACACACACACACACACACAACCACACACACACACACACACACACACACACACACACACACACACACACACACACACACACACACACGCACACACGCTGTGACAACTGTTGCAGTGAAGGTCAGACTCCAGAGTGTGCATCCCTCCAGCTCAGACTGGTCTCCGGTCTTTCACTCACCTTACAGCGAGGTCTGCGATAAAAGCGCTGTTAGCTGATAGGCAGACGTTTTAGTGCCACACGACAACCAAAAGGAGTTCAAGAGCTCTGTTTTATCAACCTACTTTTGGGGCTAATGCTTATCATTGGATGGACTCCAGAATCCAATAAAGTCCAATAATTTTACGTTACAGACCCAGGTTCACATCATGCATTTTACCACAGAGTTTATAATATTTTTTTATTATATTCTTGAGATCAAGTGGAATTTAAGTAAAGTGATTGAAATCTGAATGATCAACCAGAGGATGAGGAGAAACTGACATTGAAATGTTTGTAACGAGGCCACTTGAACATTGGAACGTACTGTCAAATATGTTCCAATTGTCATATCGGTTGACTAAAGCTCAAATGGAGGACCTCAATAGCTGCTATGGAATCCTGCACGGTTCGCGTGCACACACGGACCCAGGGGCTAAAGATAAGAAACAAACCTCAAGATACAATTCCATCAGATAAACTAAAAAAACATCCTTCTTCAGAGTGGGATCATGATTTATTCATGGTACATACTTAACATCACATGTGCAAATTGAATGCAATAACCTTCAGAATAAGTACTATGTATCATGCATATTCTCAGCTATATGGCTCGAGAGGAAAGTGGAGATACAGCCACTACTCTGAAGGTCAGAGCAACTTTACCAGCCAAACTTCCAGCGCGGAGGCCATGGATCTTGTAGCGGTGGCTGCCGCTGTAATAGCTAAGTATATTATGACAGTAAAAGGCACAGGCCACAGCCGCGAATGCTAATGTTACCGGCAGCAATTACTGCCTGGCAGTGTGCCCGGTGGTGGACAATCAACTTAGCACTCAAATCATCTCCTTAAACAGCAATTTAGTGGCTTTTAAATGGATTGACTCGCCGCTATTTGGTACCTGAGCAACAGCAAATGTTGGGTAATAACACAATGTACTATTACGACTACTGAAAGGGGAATAGGGAATGTACCTGCAGCTGTAAACATCTAGCCCCTCTATACATCTGGGTATGTAACTAGTACCCAGTATGTACCCAGTTCTATACATCTACTGAGAGGGAGTGGTTTGTACCTATACTATGAATATAAAATAAATATATAAATATATATGTGGAGTAGGGTATGTACCCAGCTCTATACCTCTAATGTAGCAGTAGGGTATGTACCCAGCTTTATACCTCTACTGTAGCAGTAGGGTATGTACCCAGCTCTATACCTCTACTGTAGCAGTAGGGTATGTACCCAACTCTATACCTCTACTATAGCAATAGGGTATGTACCCAGCTCTATACCTCTTCTGATGAAAGAGTTAGATATGCTGTCCTTTAAAAGCACGGCTATGAGAGATCTACCTACACCAAAGTTAGATTTCGGTGTATGTATAAATACATTTAAAATATAAATATTAAGATATTTTTTGCACAAAGTTATTCTTTAATTCAACACGAAAGCAAAAATGAGTTTTCTTAACTTGAGTTAACTTGATTAGTTATGTTGAAAGACGGTCAATATTAGAGGAAGCTTAATCAATATCCAGTTCACTTCTATCAAAGTCCTGAAAGATTGCATGAGAAAAACTCATATAGTTAGTCAATAGGATTAGAGAAGGCTTTCTCATGTCTGAAACAATGAAGTCAAAGGCATACAGATGGATATCAACCAATATCTCAAAAGGTTCCTCATCTTTCGATTCCCCAACTACCGAAGAAAGGGGAAAACAAACAAAATAGAAAAAGTTAAAGCTTTCAGCAATAATAAAAAACTATTTTCAAGTTCATTGCCTTTGATTAACTAAAGCCAGCAAGTGTTAAATATACGAAAATACAAAAAATATATATTCTAGCTGAAAACCATGACACACCCCATCACAGTTTAAAACATTACCACAGCTTAATGGGTGTGCCTGGAAATGAGACAATAAGGGACAAAACAATAAGGAGACAATGTAAACATGTTGCACTGATACAAGAATGAAAGAGGTGGGAACAGAAGTGATGAGGATGAAATGCTGCGGTAGGGGGTGGAGGGGGTCATCTACGTGGTCTGAAGAGGCCGACTGGGGCCATGCAGCCTGGGGGGAGACAGGGATGCAGCCATCCACCCCCTCCAAATCACTTTCCTTTCCTTATAATTGAATAAAATTAATCTGGGGCACAGAGGATCGACCAAGAGGGAAATCATATTTTCTGAACTTGAGGTCCACAATCTAGTATGCTGTTGAATAATATTCACTTTTCTTTTCTTCACATTCTGCACAGACAAGATTATAATAAAAATATAATAGCCGCTGTTTTGTGAAGTCTGCAGATTCCTATTTACATATTAAGGTGACATCAATAACACTTAGAATACTGGTGATATGAGCTTAGGGTCCCATGAGGTCGTGATAACGTGGCTAGCCATTAGTGTCAGTCGATGCATCTGTTGCAACTTAGAAAATACAAATGAAACAATTGGCTTATCTATTTAACATTTTAGTTTTCAGTATAAATAATGCCACACCTAAATAAATGTGAAATACTTACAGCACATGAACTGAAGAAAACACTAAGGATTGCCACAATTAAGACTGTGCTCCCTCTTCATTTATCTTGCCAATACAGAGAAACCTCCAACAAACTAGTGTTGTTCAAATGTAATCCTTTTAGTGATATGCCCTAAAACCAGTTATTTGTCTTCACGGTGCAAGTCGGACAGATCAACGGAGGCAAACACAAATAACATTTAATCTCCCTTACCACATCTCAGTATATCCCATTAACATTGAGTTTTGTGTTATGGTGATGGATCGCTGCATGTAATAGGTTTTGATGCACTGCAACATATGCGTTCTCTGTATGGTCATTCATTAGGAAGTGGACAGTGTATGCCTTTTTGCCACGGCCACCAATTTCCTGGATACATGGCCTGTCACTTGTGGCATTGGGAGTAACTTGATGAGAACAACACTGCGCACGTCTCTGGGTTACACAGTAAGCTAGAGAATCTCAGTGCCACCATCTACCCTAAAATAGATTTGCTCTTGATCCAACCCACATGATTCATCGATTTTAGTTATTCTTATTGTCAACAAACCCCCCAATCAGATGCCTGGAAGACATATAACTCAAAAGGATATCGTATGTCAAGCAAATTGCAGATAGGATTAATTTGATGTGGTTTGTGAATTTCAGAAGTGAAACCAATCGCAGGAGGGAAACATTTTGGTAGAGTAATGACTTTTATTGAAGGGTTTGAAACGCAAAAAATAAACAAAGATGCACTCCTGCTATACCAGGAAATTCAGTAAACCAAAAATTGCCTCTGGTGCATGCTGTGTTCTAAAACCTTGTCCTAGCCATCTCTACACAAACTGTCAAATGAAAACTAAATAATAAAAAAACCCTCTATAGTGTAGCTCAAAAATAGATGAAATGCAAGTCCCCTTTCACCCAGGCCACGGATAATGAGAGATAAGGCTTCAAGCATAAGGCTGTGATTACCCCTGCTAGCCGACCATCACAGGATCGCGATAGTTAGCAAGGGGTCCATCTCTTAGCGGTGGCCCAGAACGCTAAGAAACCCATAATAATGATAATAACATACATTGTGATCGGATATTTTCAATCTGATTCACATCGGCAATTGCGTTCAGTTATATATAGATTGAATTTCATAAAAATAAAACTAATTACCCCTAAATAAAAGAATATACCACAGACTTGCCAGACTCAGGTAATCCAATGTGGTTGTCAACGATTCTAGTCATGATTAATTTGGTTTGGGTACTACCAAACGTCTCAACATATATTTGTGGACGATCACATTTGTCCTCATCTATATTTGACTAACTGGGTACAGCCTAATCACTAATGTATGGCCTGGTGTGCGTAGCTGGCTTTGACTGTACACGCTGCGAAGGATAACATAGTTGTGGCTATCATAACAAAAACTATGAAAAGTGTTAAATGAAATAAAACTTGATTTAGCTTCAGCGCCTCCTGGTGGAGTGTGACACCAAGAGAAAAACCAAGGCGTTCTGAACATCACTTATTTTGGTTATTAAAGTGCTCTAACACACCATGAATTAGCAGCAGGAAATATTACAAATACAAACGTGGTTTTTACAAATTAACCACTTTGAATCACCCAGTTAATTAGATGAATTCCCCCCTCCCAAATAAAAAATGGTCTCTAGATCTCTCAGTAGTCACTTGAAACCTGGTTAATAAGAAAATATCAAATTGTTGAAAACAAATCAAGAAATAAAAGCAAACTAAAAATCCAAAACTCATCACGCAGTCATATCATTCGTTCCTAACATATGTACAAAATGACATTGTTCTTTCATGAAACTCTTCTGGGAGAATTGGGTTCTGTAAACACTGCTTCGGTCCGTCAAGTGGAGGCCATCCGCACTTCTTCAACCTCCGAGCCGTTTGGTTTTCTCCATGAGAAAGTCTGTGGCGCCCCTTCTGGCTACAATTTCCTTTTCCGCTATATCATTCTGCATCCTACATCTATTCTTACACACGCACACAGTTTTGAATTTTGCATTCCCTCCACAATTCTATCCCTTCTTCTTAAACAACAGGAAATTTAACGTCGCAAGAGTACAGGAATGGAAGCTCTACGGTACTTTAACGGGGACTTGAAGGTTTGTCCGGGGCTAAAAACAACCACAATGGTGCTTGTGTGTAGCTAGGATGCGAGTTGGGCCAAGGAACATCAAAGCTAATTCATTTGGGCTTAAGGATAGAAGTGGAAGGAGTAAAGCTGCAGATGGTAGTCATGGTCCAGTCAGAATATTGATAAGGCTGAACTAGGGGCAGGGTGTTTGTATGTGGGTTTGTTGGGGTCCGATGTCCTCTGCCCTTCCAGTAGATGACAGATATCAGGTATGACCATTGTGTGGTGTGTGTGTGTGTGTGTGTGTGTGTGTGTGTGTGTGTTGTGTGTGTGTGTGTGTGTGTGTGTGTGTGTGTGTGTGTGTGTGTGTGTGTGTGTGTGTGTGTGTGTTGTTGGGAAGGGGGGGCTTTGCCCTCAGAGGCCTCGCAGGAACTCCTGGAGCTGCCGGACGATCTCTGTGTCCACTGTCTCCATCAGAACACCGAAGGCCTGGTCCCCCATCAGTGCCTGCTGGGCCTTCAGCTTCTCGTACACAAACTGCTGCAGGGACACGCTGTGCACCGGGTCCTCAAGGGCCAGCTGGGGGAGGAGGGAGAGGAGCGTGAATGGGAGAGGCAGACAACAGCTTCAGATACCAACAGAGGACTAAGAGCCACGGGGACCAGAACAGCACCACCAGGGATCGGTAACATGTGAACTGAAGTACAGCAAGTAAGTAGGAACGAACAAGCGACAAAAACACACTGACCAAAAGTCATTCCCTGCCCGCATCGTGTGCAATCCAGAGTGTCATCGATCGACTGCGTGACGTCAAACGCAATACCGCTTTTGGCAATTGGGCGGACGCAGACGGAAACACTTCCGCCAGATGATTGCATAAAATATTTGCAAATGTGCTTGGTTCCTGGAGCCCAAGTGTGAATAAAGCTAGCCTCCTCCCTAGCGGTAAAATGGGTGAGCCATGGGGAAGGTTGTTGCTTTCCTCCTTCATATTCCCCAGATTTAAATAGATTCAACAACACAATAACTGCAATGATTTTCACAAACTCACACACACAGTGTGTGTGTGTGTGTGTGTGTGTGTGTGTGTGTGTGTGTGTGTGTGTGTGTGTGTGTGTGTGTGTGTGTGTGTGTGGTGTGTGTGTGTGTGTGTGTGTGTGTGTGTGTGTGTGTGTGTGTGTGTGTGTGTTGTGTGTGTGTGGTCCCCATTGGGATTTGGACCACCTGCTGGGATCTCGAGCTCGCCTTCATTCCTTTGTAGTTTAATTAATGTCATTATCAGACTGCGCCCACAATGATTCCGCCCTTGGAATCCACAACTTCCCGAAATGATTTGGCCCCCACACACATACAGGCAGACATGCACTCCGCATGCGAACGCACACTCCGGCGCACTCACAGACACACAATCACACAGAAAGTTGAGATAACTGCAAGTAACTGCAAATTCTAAATGAGAGACAGATTACAGAGTGAGATTTTGATTTATGACCAATCAGGGGAGCAGTACTCGTTATGCTAATTGATTCCCGGTCATTAGGGGAGCAATCAGACCCCATGAGGAAACTGATGAGTGTGTTTCAACACACAAAAACAACCTGCCATCCGATGGATACATAAAATCTCTGGCTTGCAGACGTGACTGGATGACCCGCTGTCATTTTCACAAAGCAAATCATATCTGATGTATGGACACACTCCTGCCTGTTGGAATGAATCAACGTTGTATCCGTTATAGGGGTATGATGGAGACAGAAGGAGAGGTGCGTGTGTGCGCTGTTGCAGCAGCACATCAGGGGGTAGCTTAGTTCCCTAATCACCCGTGATCCTACTTAAAAGGCGAGGCTGCTCGCAGAAATATTAATGAACACCAAGGCAAACCCAATCAATAAGACACATTTGGTCCTGCTTATTTAGAAGCAGAGAAGTGCGAATTAAGGAACATTTTTGGTTACGCTTCATCTAGAATAATATGAACCCAATTAACGAGACGTTGACACAGCCTCGATAATGTGCCATGGCAGAGAAAGTGGTTTTAGGGTCATAAAGTAGAAGTGTGTGCGTGTGCGTACAAGGGATAAAGAGTGTGTGTGAGTGTGCGTGCAAGGGTTAAAGAGTGTGCACGTATGTGAGTTTGTGTGTGTGTGTAACAAACACAACGACACAGTATATTAAAATGGAACAAATAAGAGCAGCAGATGAAGCAGAGAGATAAGGGGGGCGAGTGGGGGAGAGCGAGCAGGCTGGCCAGGGATTGAGAATCGGGGACAGATAAGTGAACGTGGGAGTGGGAAGGCTTTGGAGAGAAAATTACAAGACTGCAGAGATAAGGGCCGATACACCCGAGCACCTGCTGGGTCCTGAGAGCGTGTGCAGGAACGCCAACTTGAATAGGGCAGTAATATATAATATAATATATCAATAAAATAATAATCAATATTGAAAGGCTGCAAGGTTCTGGTAGCAGGGAGTTCCCAGCAGTGGTACAGGCCGGTCGAAATGTGGGAGGGGGCAGAGTGTACATCTCCTTTGACCTTTGGCAAAGACCTCACTGCACAGTCTGAGCTGTCAAGTGTCTCTTTTTATTTTTTTTATTTTTTTTAAAGGCACCAACACGAAACGTAGGAACAGCGCAGAGAACACTCGAGTCCTCGAGGAGTACCGGAAAAGAGGAGACACATACCGAAGGGAGAGAGAATGAGAGGGATGGACGCCGGGAGACTGTGGACGGGATCTCGGGTCAGAAGGAGAGATAGAGGGGTTGCTGTGAGATGGGGAAATGAGGTGCGAAGGCAGGGCATGTAAAAAAGCCGCCTTCCTCCCAGCTACAGCTGACCTTTCTCTCCCCAGATAAAACGGCGGAGTCCCATGCTGCCACTGTAACAACCTCAGTGGGAGTCCACCTCCTCCAGAGCCATGGAGTCATGCGATGGTCTGTCCATCCCACAGCCAGGCAGTGGGGCGTGAGGGGGGGCAGGTTGGGGCAGGCCGAGAGCACCTGCCTGGGTTGAGGGGTGATGCCCTCAACCCAGCTGTGCACTACCAAGAACTCCATGGACACGCATGCACGCACACACACACACACAGGCGCACACCACAGCCACACACACACGTGATGAAAAGTATAACATGACCAGGAGTGCCATCGCTGCTCTTGCGGCTAGGATGGAACTTGGGAAAGGGCTGTCTAGGATCCTCCTGTCACACACTCTATCAGACACATTTATATGTAGTCTGGTCCCCTCGACACAGCCAGCTGCAATCCCTGAACAGCCTACTCCACAAATGTAGAGGAGACCTAATAGAAAGTATTGTACTGAATAGCACTTCAGCCGATCGTTCCCATCTCCGGTCCTCACAATTTACAATGAATGCACACACGTCGAAAGAGTCACACAAATAAAAATGATATATTACAATTTTACATAGATATATAAAAGGGGGCGACTGGGGATATGTAGTATTCCTGGAAGCTTAACCCTTTCTTGGACTTAACTAACATCGTATAAACCGCTGCAGACGCATCCACAAACACACCATGGTGTTATACTCAAGGTCCGAGAAGCTGAACCTCTCTCAGAACTCTAGTCAACCGCTGCACGAGAGTGAAACGTTCACAAACTGTTGGGCGGATACTGGGCAAAAACATACGATTGAACTCCTGGTATTTAACACTGCCTGATGGCATAGATTACCGTGTTGACGATTAAATAAGGATATAGACCACGTTTATCAAATTTAAATAGAACTGGTTCGGGTCAACTACCCCTAAAGGCTTCAAACTGGTTCCACAGTGACCTACATTTATTAAATGGCGGTGTTTGAAATCTGACAGGTCCTTGCTAACTCAACTTAATGATCTAATGATCTGTCTACATTAGAGTACTGTGATCGATGGGTCTTCACGCCAGAGCACAAGCAGCCCCCACCAGTGTGAACCACACACACACACACACACACACACACACACACACACACACACACACACACACACACACACACACACACACACACACACACACACACACACACACACACACACACACACACACACACACACACACATGGTTGAGCCATGATGTGCCTAGTTGGGAGGCCGGTTGGGAGATTGATGAGAGAGTCCGTATGTTGCAGGGCTGTGAGATGGAGCCCGGTCAGAGGATGGCTCTCCAGGCGGTTGGTTAATCACATTAGTGTGTTTTACAACACAACATCAAGGGGCCCAAGCCGGTCTCCCCGGCAGGCCTGCTTCCAGAGGCCAAAAGGAGTTTGAATTCTTGCAAATCCCCATTGGTTTGCAGCACATGTTACACGAATGCTCGAGCTGTGGTTGGGGACCGCGCTTTGGAGATCATTCAAACATTTTTCACCAGAATTTTTTGAGCACATTTAGCTGCCACATGTACTACCCCTCGTCAAAGGAAAGAGGAGACAGGAGCGAACATCACTCCTCTAGCACTAAGAGGTGTCTCCCCCCCTGGGGAGTAGCAGCAGCATGACTAAGCAGCCGTTTATCTTCTGCTGGCACCTCCTCGTGCAGTGTGCATCATTTTAAGTGTCCAGACGCCACCGAGTCGCCCGCAGGCGGGAGGATGATACCCCGGGATGAATTATGAGATATGAGGTGTGTGTGTGTGTGTGTTTGGGGACACATTAAAATCTAAGGTCAAGGAAAAGGTCCTAGTGATGCTCAGCACCAGCTGAGAGAGGATAAGAAGACAGAAGGGTGAGTGAGAGAGTGAGAGAGATGTCTATGGAAGTAAATCTGTGCCATCGGATTTTGAAAATGAAAAGCCATTGAATTCTAAGCATATTCAAAGTTAAAAAAATGTAACTTAAATATTTTCAACGTCACCAAATTCAACATTCCAAAGTCACCTGCAAAATTCAATGTTAACATCCGGGGACCCAAGGAAGAGCAATCGATCCTAGATGCTAGATCGCGTCAAGCAAGGAGAGCGGGAATAAGAGCGTCACTCGCTGGTTCTTTCTTTCTTGATACAAACGTTAATTCTAAACAGCATTTTACACAGTAGCCTATAATAGGAAATGCTCAAAGGTAAATCAACGTCATTAAACACTGACTGTAGCTTTTTATGGGGAGAGAAGCAACGGTGGTGGACCTTACTAAACACGCCCTATCCATTGTATCGGCCTGTAAAACGCTAATAGAAGCAAATAAAATGTATTTATTAACCACATTTAATATCAAGCTGAGGGGAGGCGGGATCTTATATTTTATTTATGTTTCTGTTATAATGCACACCTTTTTTGTTTTTAACTGCAGTATGAAATAAACGATGAACTAATGCCTGTATGAAGTGTGTGCGTGATTGCATTGACTTGGCTGGATTTGCATGCAGCTTAAGTGCAATTGTAGTGGGTTAAGGGACCCAATTTATTAGGGCACCAATTTGGGGCGATCAGAGGTCCCTTTGCCTATGTTTGGTGTGATGCTGGGGCGATCTTAAGCCCGCTGCCCACTGTGGAACGAGAGTGCAGAGCCGACAGTGTTGGGCAACTGAAGCGGCAGCAGCTTGTAGTTCCAGTGGAAGCACGGCGTGCCTCTGGAAGAAGCACCGTACAGCAACCTGCTTTTAATTTGAAAAAGTTAAGTTTTAAGCTTGTGCATGATTCCGCACATGAACTATCTTCATCCCTGTTTGCGATTTGCTTTTGCTGTTGCAGAAAATGTGCAACAGTGCCCCATGGTGTCACACTTTTCGGTGGGTCGCAGAATTCTGTGTAACACCCGCTCGCTCTCCTTGACCCGCGTTCTCGCATCTAGGATCGATTGCTCTTCCTTGGGTCCCCCGATGTTAACGCTGAATTTCATTCATTGAATTTTGCAGCTGACTTTGGCATGTTGAATTTGCGGACGTTGAAAATATTCAAGTACATTTTTTTAACTTTGATTATTTGATTTAGATCTTTTTAACATTGAAAAAGAAAGTTGTAAATTCAATGACAAAAAATCCAGACATGTTATTTCAATGCATAAATATTCAGTGCTTAGAATACAAAGGCTTTTATTTTCAAAGTCTGATGGCACAGATTTACTTCCATAGATGTCCACTGCATGGTTGTTTTGTAAGGGGACACTGTTGCTAGTACTGATATCATAAGCTTATTTTCCAATTGTTCATTTCCAAATTTGTTCGAAACGATTCAAAGGTTTGACAAATTATCCCAATAACTGAATTTGACTCTTCAGCTGTCCTGTGCATTGCATTTGTTGCGCGAGCGATTGAACATGACCTCCTTAAATCGGGCTTTATGAATACACACCTCCCGTTGTATTAATCCAAAATCCATCTCGGCGGCCTTTGCGGCGTCTAATGTGCCATGCTGTGATGCATCTCTCCCTGCCATTTCCTCCACTTTACCAGCTCATTAAGCCATTCAGGAATCAATCGCACCACTCTCTGCCACAGCACCACCCATCCGAGGAGAGACCCACGAGGAACTAAATCCACCCGAGCGACCGCCAGACATTGCCTAATGGGAGCTGAAGATGAATGTGACCGCTGCATATCTTGCCACAAGCACAGCTCCCCACTGCCTCACGCGTGCCAGCCCAGTGCCAGCCGAATGTCAGGGTGTACTCTGAAACATCTATTTTCATCTCTGCTGCTACTCGGTTTGTTGGGTGATGGCTTGTTCTGCATGTGTTGGTCGAGGTCGGCTCGGGTCGGGTTAAAGTGAGCCATGGCCAGCGGGGGTGTGTGGGGAGTTGTGTGTGTTTGACTGGCATATGGAATGGCTGAGGAACTGAAGGAGCGGGAGTATATGCAACAAAAATATATATACACATAATACAAAACACACACAAACACACACACAAAGATTAAAAGGCAATGGAGAGGCCTAGAAGGCGCCAGAGAGCAGTACAGAGGAAATGAAGGGAGGGGAACTTTGGCCCATGGGGATATGTGGGTGAATCTGGCTCAGATGAAGCAACCTGCTGAGAAGAAAGGAGATGAAAAAAGTGAGAGCAAGAGACAGCGAGAGAGAGAAAGATAGCAAGGCCGAGAAAGAAAGAAAGACAGAAAGAAAGAAAGAAAGAAAGAAAGAAAGAAAGAAAGAAAGAAAAAAAAAGAGAAAGAAAGCAAGCCAGAGAGCGAGAGAGAGAAAGCCAGCCAGAGAGAGCGAGAGCGAGAGAGAAAGCAAGCCAGAGAGAGAGAGCGAGGCTGAAGAGGATAGTGTTGGAAGGCATGATGATAGACTTGGTACGCTACAGGCTGGATCTTCCTGCCAGAGCTCATCCCTGGGAGGTTTGGGAGGTGCAGATGAGAGCAACGGAGGATTGAAGAGAAAGGGAAACAGGGGTTGACGATAAAATGAAGGGAGTTAGGGCTTGTGGCATGCCCCGTCCCTGCTGTGGCTTGCTGATAAAGAGCAAGCGGCCACTTCCAGGTGAACGGGGCGAGAGGAAGGGATGAAAGGAAGGAGGAGAGTGTGGCAGAAAACAGCAGTGGTTTAAGGGCTTGTGAGGGAGGACCAGGCAGCATGACGCCCCCCCCATCGCTAATGGGGCATTTGGAGCGGGAAATGATAGATCTTCAGCAGGGTGGAACTCAAGGGGGAATGTTCTGAGGAAAATGTATGCGATCGCAATCTGAGCCAGTGAGCATTTTCAGATGCTCCATAGCAGTATTTTCAACCTGTGGCTGATCTCCAACGTTAGATACAAAGGGTACTGCTGGTGGTACAGGGAATTATGTTCTTGAGACAGATTAACATTAACAGAACTAATTGAATAGATGATTGCAAATAATATATATTTGTTTTTGCTTAAATCAACGCTGGGAAAATAAGCAGCGTTGCTGACTATGTCTTTCCAGCGGACCCTGCCCACCTTGCAGTAGCAATTGTCTATAATTTTGATAAGGGTAAGAAGAACCCCAGTGAGAGCAGCACGGTAATGCTGGCGTGTACGGGCTGTGACCTTGTTGGCCTGCTGCGCTCCGGTGTGCGCTACATCTCTTAAAGCAGCGTCCTGCTGATAACCACGCTGTGTGCAGATACACTGACCCACTGACTGATTTGCACCATTAGAAAACATTAAACTCTGTTATAGGATCCTCTTAATTCTATTTATTTAACTGGTTCGAAGTCAATGACCAGCCTAGTGAAATGTATTCAGAAAAGCGGGCAAGATATGAAACGGTTTCCTTGGCATGTGGAACAAGATAATGAGTTTTAACCAAAATCATATCCCACCAAAACCAAAAGCTTAGCATGGCTTCTCTTTACTTTTCTTTAGCTTTTCCCCAAAAGACAGAGGGAACATTGCTCAATATTGACCACTATGCAGATGTATCTATGTAAACTTGAATTGTGTGAATTTGGATTTCTTGGGATATCCTGATCCAAGGAGAGCTTGGATTAAGCTGAGTGTACATTTAGTCTTATAAATAGCTATTCTCTGCAGTGTTAGCGGACTTACGATGAGTGCATATTGTGACATTTTTTGTTCGCATTTTGACTTTGTGAAGATATTCCACAACAAGGTATTCTTGTATTAGGTTGCGGATATTTACTTTCCCAAGTAAGAATCTCTGCATGACTGTATACGGTCTGTGTTGAACACTTTTTGTCTCTATTTGCACTGCTGTAGACATAATCTAATTGCACATAGTTGTAGGGCTGTCAGTCAGTCAGCTACCCGCAAGACTGAGTTCATCTCCGGTTTCACCCTCTGGGGATCCCTGGACTTGCTTGCGCTCACTGAGACTTGGATACCACCAGACTACACATCAACCTCTGCAGCCCTCTCCTCAGGCTACTCCTCCACCCACACACCTAGCCTGCACTGGGTCAGAGTGGAAATCATCCCTTCACCTCCCCTTCTAAATTTCACTCTTTTAATTTTCACGATTAATCTGTAATTTACCCAGTGAAATTAAACATGGCTGTTCTCCCGAGGAAATGGACCTTGCCTTGTCAAACATCCCTGAAGATGCCCGCCGCTGGTTCCTTCTCTACTAACCCTAACCCTCTCTGGACTCTCTCTGTCCTCTCACCTATTCTCGACCCCTCCAGCTCTGGGGTTGTCAGGCTCGCTGCTTAACGACAGAACCCCCCTAAGGGCGGCCGAGAGCACCCATATCGAATCCAAGCCCCCCGACATCCCTCTTGCCTGCCATCTGCTCTCCTGTTGTTTTGCCTCATCTGCAGCTAAAAGCTATTTAATTCAATCCTCCTTTTCCAACCCCTCCCTCAAAATGGTCTTCCCACTCGCCCACCTCCATACTACCAAGCCATTTTGTGAGATACCTTGTAGAAAACGATTGATGACGTACGCTCCTCATTTCCCAACCACCGGCTGACACCACCTTTCCTACATACAGCTTCTCATCTCCCTGCTCAAACTTCCTTTTCCCCACTCTCTCCCAATGAGGGACAACCCTACGTCACTTCCAACCACACAACCACCCGCCCGACCCCCTGCCCGACCCCATGCCCAACCACCTCTCACCTTCAGTCTATTGCTCACGACCTTCTTTTCCTCACCACTCTCTTCCAGTGGTGGGCCTTCAGAGCCAGCAGGAACTTGTCTGCTGGCCTAGAGATGGTCAGAATCATACAATAATATTTTTTATAATTATGTACTCAGAGACTGATCCGTGGTTAGCTATTTTATTTGTACTGGATATTACACATTTTTGTATTTGAAATGCGTATAGTACATCCCCCTTATTTAAAATGTGCCAGCGACATGTATCCCGATCTCTAAGACCTCCAGAAAATGTGAGAGCGATTCACCATTAGAGTATACCCATACTTTTAGGGAACATTAAAATGCCAAAATATTCATAAAATGAACCACATGATAAAATGACCCACAATTTCATACATGTGCTCTCTGGACATGTCTGATAAAATGTGTATGGCGGAAAAACCAAAGAGAGATGAGATGGACAAAAATATATATTTTTGCAATATTCACTCATTCGCAATTCCACTTCACAATGCGCCAGGCCCTCAAACCTACAGCCCCCTTAAGAGATAAGTTTTACTTCAGAGAGTCAATTTAATAAATGCTAGGCCAAGTGCTAGTGCTCAAATAACCGCTAATGCTCTGAAATACATATAAATGGCATTTGCTCGGACTCGGATTCACTCAGAATCTCCTTTTGGGACACTTATGTCAACGACCTCTACTGACGTGCCACGGCATATAGTCAGTATATAGGGCAGTCGCTGGGGGGAAAGTACCTTAATATAGTGACAACAGTCCTACTTTTATATATCGTTTTCATAACTAATGCTATATACCAAGTACATTTTTCTATCAGTATATTAATGTAATTTCAATGCTACTCTCTGCTTCGGTGGCACTGGTTTCAGTGCAGCTATATCAATTAGAGCTTTTATCCTATCAGATTGTGCACCTGTGCCTTCTTCTGTGAAAAATCCCCAGATGCCTTCAGAATACCGAGTGAATCCTCTCTGCTGTTGAGCAAATGGGGACAATGTTGTTGATTGACATATTCCTCAACCACAGGCTGAGTGAAACCGCACACTCTTATTCAGATGCCGAATAATGTTTTAATGAACAACGTTTCGGCCTAAGGCCTTTTTCTAGTTTCACTTAGTTTCCTTAACCAATCAGGGTGTATTCTGTGACACGCAGAGCCCTCCAGCTTGCCTAGCCCCTACCTCTGCATGTATCGTGTCCTGAGATCGGAGGGCCAGTTGGCGAAAGCATATTTGTTTTGATTGTGTTTATTTCCTCTGTTCTTGTTCTTGGCAGTAGCTGAACAAACAGAAGCTGAACAAACCGATTTAGCACCGTTGGATTGCTGTGCTTATCTGTGCGATAAATCTGACAGTAAAACAGAGTTACAGCCTCTACCGAGACCCATAAAATCATAAGGGCTCCAGACTTATTTTTTTCCCTAGGAACACTGTGGCCCCTAACTGAAAATTTTAGGGGCACAACCAGAAATTTTAGGGGCACACACCGTTAATCAACATGCCAACCAAATATTCACAGTTCTACTAATTTCCACTGTATTACTAATAACTATTTTGATAATAGAGGCAGAAATGACAATGTGCTGTTTCAAATTCAGTGTCATATTTTATTGTGATTCTCATCTATTCCAACGGTTTCCAGGTTTGCGCATGCATGCGTTCGACAAGTACAGATGCGACAGTTTCACGGGTGTGCGCCCGCTTGTCGTGCCGGACAGGACGCTGAGCCTCCTCTATGCCCACTCGCCTCTCCATTGAGAATGCATTATCAGGCCCGACAAACGCCTCGCATGTGAAAAGCCCTTTAGGGCACCTGAAGCAGAGTCCTGCACTGGTTCGGGTGACCCGCACACTTTGGAGGAAACGAGTCGGGTCGGAGTCGACGCCTGAACAGCGTGGGTTTTGCGATTGCGAGCGAGACTTCACCAGTGCTGGATATAATCAGGAGCGGAGGAGTCAACTAAAACCGTCAACAGTGGATGATGTGGTTTTTTTGCACAAAAATGTAAAGCACCAAGCCAAACACCAGATAGGATAATTCCCATCTAATGTTTCTAATTTTCCATCGTGTGCGAGTCGGGTGTCGATATCAATTTATAGCGAGTCTGATCGGGCTACTGTCAGAAACACGGGTCGGATGCGGTTTAAAGTATTGCAGGTACGGGCGGGTGCGGGGTATGTAAAATAAGACCCATGCAGGACTGACTTGCACTGGCAGCCTAGCCGAAGGTCGGAAGAACGAGTCAATAGTTAGCTTGCTCATTGTAATCGCACGTAGCAGGTTGTGAATTCTTTCTCCTTTGCACAGACGTTTACGCGCGCTCGATAATCTCTAGACGTTCCCTCTCGACACATTAGCGACATTCCCAATACTTCTTACACTCATTGGCCTGCTAAAGATTCCGGATTCATTGACGCACCCCTTCCATCTTTAACGTGTAAAAAAAAAAGGGCAAATTTACTGGTCACACATGCGCGACCAGATGGAAAATTCGGTCGCACACTCTCAAATGTTGGTCGCGAAATGCGACCATTTGGTCGCAGTCTGGAGCCCTTACCTCAATAGATACAAACTCTTCCTTTATACAAACAGCACTGGCTTTACAGCTGTATTATATGTAAAACTACTGCTTTATAGTTGTAAACACTGTTGTGTTTTCAACTAGTGTCAAATGTCACCGTGTTTGATAATTGCATCATTTAGATGTAGCCAATCATGTGACTTAATCTTATGATCCTCATCCTGTATAAACACTGGATTCGTGAGTAATTTAATCCTGATCTGCGTCCAAAGTCTGCAAATTGTATTCAGCCAAGATCCAAGTCATTGTCATTCTGTTGGAGCCGTCCATAATCTGTCTGCCAATTACAGTTTAAAACTCAATAAAGCCACAACCATATTAACTCAGTGCATACATTCCAATACAACCAACAAAAACAATGAAATCCTCAAACAGAAAAAATTATGTTTCGATGAAGGACAAAAAGTAAACCCACCATCTCCCTCGCTGTAGATAAGACACGGCAACTTATAGATAAAACTCGATTAAATTAATATATCAACACCTAAAAGTGGTTTTCACATTGGGCTGCACCATGAACGATCTAATAAGCGTTGCAATGTTCTTCCAATAAAGCACAAAATATTGTCTCCCCACCCATCAAACCACATTCCATCAACCTGACATATACTCGCTATGTGCACTGCTGCTACGCTGGGGTAGGCTTCTGGACTGCCCCCTTGATTCAAATTGCAAACACTAAACCAGGAGCATCCCAGAACCCCCCACAACTGAACCGAGCCAGTAAGAAAGCCATGGGAATAGAAGAAAAAGCGAGCAACAAACACAGACAAAGGCAGACCGAGAGAGAGGGAGAGAGAGAGCGAGGGAGTGAGGGAGCTAGGAAGGGAGAGAGCTAGGAAGGGAGAGAGAGATGAGAGAAATGTCCTCTCCAGAGGAAAAGATTGTAACGTCTTCTGTTGAAGAGATTAATTCACAGTTGGATATAAAAAGATTAAGAGCATAAAATAGACAGACATGGCATAGGGAAAAAATGATTTAAAAATAAGCAGTCCTGATGTGTTTTTTATACTCCTCCATCCTTGCTCTCTATCGAGTATCTACCGTAATTCCTTGTCTTTCAACTCTGGGAGATTATTATGGCATTGATTGCAGCCAGTTCCTCATCAAATGAAGCAGCACAAATTATTATAGCCAAATTACCATTGGACTAAAGGGTAGAAATATAACAACATCCCGGCAGTTTGTGTGTTGGTTGTGCAAACATTTGCGCTGCCTCGCACAAACGCAGCCACAACCGGGAACAGAAAAATAGAAGAAAGATTAATAGATTAATCCCTTTGAGTTAAATGTAAGCTACTGGACTCATTTTAAGTAGCCACATCAACCCTACATTATTCATAATTACCAGGAAGAATTTGAAATGCATGATCAGCAAAACGGTTTACAAGTTTGAATAAAATGATTTAGGCCAGTAGTTCTCAACTGGACTAGCCTTAGGACCCACATGTTTCATTAGACATTAGATCATGAGCCAACAATAATTGTTTACTATATGTATTTACCAATATCGCAGAATTCAACCATGCCTTCATGTACTGTTAAGAAAAACTCAACCAAACAAAAAGCTGCAACGATTGAGGATACACTGATTGAACAAGTAAGCCATTGAAATATTAGTTTATATATGGGCTTCATTCTAAAGATTAAGGGGAGGCATATGCCCTGCTAGCCAATCAAAACACCCACCATTTGAGAATCACCGCTATAGGAAAGTTAGCAACAATGAAGCAATGAAACGGGCATACCTTTTACCAGGTAGAAACAGGTAAAAATACTATATAAAAATTGCATTGGACGTTGAACTCATTTGACTTATCATTTTATAGGACTAATCAATACGAACTCATGAGGGTGTCTTTATTGGTCACGTAAGTAAGTGAGTGAGTGGATGGATTGGTGAGTGAGTGAGTGGATGGATTGGTGAGTGAGTGAGTGAGTGGATTGGTGAGTGAGTGGATGGATTGGTGAGTGAGTGGATGGATTGGTGAGTGAGTGAGTGGATGGATTGGTGAGTGAGTGGATGGATTGGTGAGTGAGTGGATGGATTGGTGAGTGAGTGAGTAGATGGATTGTTGAGTGAGTGGATGGATTGGTGAGTGAGTTAGTGGATGGATTGGTGAGTGAGTGGATGGATTGGTGAGTGAGTTAGTGGATGGATTGGTGAGTGAGTGGATGGATTGGTGAGTGAGTGGATGGATTGGTGAGTGAGTGGATGGATTGGTGTGTGAGTGGACTGGTGAGTGAGTGAGTGAGTGTGAACCTGCCGACCAAGACTACAGTTAGGATTGCCTTTGAAGACCAGGAGCAGAGGTCAAGGGGTGAAAAGTAAAAGTAAAAAAAGAAAAATTTCGATCAGATTCAATTATTGATGGGATCCTTGATCAATAAAATCCTAATCTTGTCACAATTGTGATGACCTTGAGAATAACAAAATACATAATAATTTACTGCGACCCATAAGCCCTGCACTCTGCTGGACAGAAAGTTCTAAAAGCAAAACTTTGCCACAGCTTAAATCAATCATCCTGACGGTGGCCATTCGCTTGGAAAGAAGGGAGGCGGTTTCAAATTAACAAGAAGAGTTAAGGTCAAGGAGCACTTGTAATTTACAGATTGCGATGCCATAATTTGTCATCACATTCGAGTGTCCGTGGACAGGGACACACACTACCAGAGCAATTATGTAGCCCAGCCATCGGGGGATGCAGCCTGCAACAGCTAGAGGACTCAGAAGATAGGGCGAAAGCCCAGGTGCTTAAAGAAAAAACTAACCGTCACAGAAGTACACAAGGAATAAGATTCATGTCTCACAATCAAAATCAAGAATTTACGGTACTTAATAAATAAGACTGGCACAGGTCCAGTTCAGGACAAGATTCACAGTGTGACACGATAAAACTGTCCGTTCACATTCAACTCAATGTATAATATATAAACCTGTGCTAGCTCTCTGATCACGGACATTCCTCAGCTAGGCTCCATAAATCTAAAAGAGGGATGGCTGTAACCTCCCATTTATTGTTAGTTGTGAACGTTTTCTTGTCCATTAGACATAGCCTAAGGGTGCACTCACACTAGGCCATCTGGCTGAGGCCGTTGGCCGTTTTCACACCTAACCGTGCTCAAATGGCCCCATTGTTCTCTGGCCTGCACTCACACTAGGCCATCTGGCCGTGGCCGTCGCAACTGTGGCCTAGCCACGGTAGGCTCTTGTACATACGTCATCACTTCGTAAGTAACACGTCATCACCAAGCGTCCACTGCATGGACCATAATAAAGTCTGCCGCCAGTCAGAGTTTTAACAACAATGGACAACAACACAGAGAACACAGTTCGCACTTTGCTGAGTCTGTTGCTTATTTGGATATATGTTTACCATTTAATGGGAAAGAAGGCTCGTCGCCGTTATTATGTCCGTGGTCGTCGCATGGACTATACGTCATCCAGCTCAGGTTGCGTAGCCGTGCGTGTGCGCGTGTCGGCTCATTAGCATCTGTACCGTAGCGGCCCGGACCGTAGCAGCACACCTCTCCCAAGTGGCCAAATTGGCCTGGCCTGGCCAGAGTGGCCACACTCACACTGGCAGATTTGAGCACGGTTAGGTGTGAAAACGGCCACGGCCAGATGGCCTAGTGTGAGCACCCTAAAATACCTAAAAAGAAGTGCCTGGAATGAGCATGCAAGTTGGGGCTAACATCATTTTATCGACTGAGATCGCTCCAAACACAACATCGCTTTTTAGTAATTAAGTAAACTAGTGCTCCTGTTGTTGGAGAACTAGTAAGAGTAAAGCACAGTTATTTTGGGATGCCCACACCAGCAGGACAGCAGCAAAACTGTAACAATCTTAACTGTGCTGTGTATCTCTAATGCTTTCAACAGACAGTAAGGGATGCACATTGGCAAAGTCAAAAAAACACACTTGGGACCAACTAATTTGACCTAAGGAGCATGTGCCACTTTAATTACCCTCAATTATCTGAAAGGGCAGACTGACAACATTAGCGGCATTACCAAAATAACAAGAGTCTGACCATTTTTGACACATGTCTTCCTTAGTTTTAACAACTTCTTGTTACACAACATTTATGAATCTGGTTAGTGATAAAGCGATTGATATATATCAATCAATATCAAGGACAATCAGACAAAGTGCCTTATTGATTGTGCAATACATAAGGTTTGATCAGGGCATGAATCAGCCGAATAATGTTTTATTGTTTAACAGACAACAATTTTACCGCTACTATAACATATTTTCTCTAATCGCTCCTACAGCTGTTAGCATTGTGTGTTATTGACCGATCATGTTATTGTATTTCGATACAAACATTGTGATTTGTACTGAAAGGTGTTTGAGCATTGTTTCAATGTTAAGCCTGCAGGTTTCCTCACGGCCTTATCCCATTGCCTCACCAAGCGGAACACACAACGTTTTTGCCTGCCCTGGAAATACCTCATCAGAAGGTTAATTATTAAATTTGCCTTTCAGCCATCTTGAGCACATCTAGTCTAAGGTCACCCACATTTTTGCCATCCTCTCTCAATGGTCCTTCATTCGACGATCGCTAGAGTGTTGAGTGTAAACACAATTTATGAACATCCCTACAATCTGGCCGGACGTTGTGGTTGATGATCTTAATTTAGATCATCAATGTGTGTCACATAATAATTATGTGTCACATAATAATTACATTTATTATGTGACACATAATAAATGTAAAACTCAGAATGTGGAGCTGTTTGACTGACATTTTGACTGACAGCACTTAATCAGATCATGTCCTATGCCATAACCTTCTCCCTTACTACCAGTTAGTATAGTGACTGATAGTAAATGGTTGAGGATTTTTCTTATTATTATCTTCCTTTTTTTATTATGCAATGGTTTTAAAAATTATATTCAACAGGGATTTTTTTTTCTGCATGTATTCTCTGTTTAACAGAATGTAAGTGTTTAGAGTCACACATGACATTTAACAGCACAGCTCATTGATAACAAATACAGGAAATTAGTGAGGCCTCCAAGCATAATAAATCACTGAAAAAAAAGAATCAATGACAACCAGTATTGCAATCCATGTTAATAGAAGCAAGTCTTTGCGGCAATGGACACAACATATATTTTTGCATTAATAGTCACTTTTCCATCGAAATGGTGAAGCCAATCTTTAGAAACTAATTCGAAGAAATTCGAATTAGGTGTGCTTCCATCAAGTGGTTGGAGCGGAAAACTACACACATTCAGGGCCTGTCGTATCCTTTTGAAAACATGCTCTCTCTTAGATCCTGATATATAGTGAAATTGCGTTGTGGTTTTCCATCTAAAATAGCTGTAATGTTTTTTTCTTCGATGAGAGCAAGGAAAAGTTTTACCTCTTCAGCGGTCCACATGTAGGCTATCTATTCACATTGGTCATCTGTTCCACGGACGCATTTAAAGGATACATTGTACATATTTTTAATTCGAAATTCTTTGCAGCCTTTATACCACAGATACTCTAGGGTCTAGCATATAACCTCGTTTTCTGATTACAGTTTAATGCTTTTTCCACAATTGACCAGCACTCGTGTTGAAGGCTGAACAGACAATTTGACTGGAATTACTCAGCAGGTGTCCATATATCACAGATTAATGGACACGGTATAATTAAAAGGATATACAAACATAGACATCATATATATATATATACACATGTATATATATACACACATGTATATGTATATACATATATCTATACACACATGTATATGTATATACATATATCTATACATCTATATCTATACACCCACCCACCCACCCACCCACCCACCCACCCACCCACACCCACACCCACACCCACACACACACACACATACACATATATATATATATATATATATATAAAGGTTGTCCATGTATACAAACGCTTAAAAATATTATATTGACGCTACAAGTGGATGTCGGCAGGGTTGCTATGGCCGGTCGTTATGCGGAAATCGGAAAGACGTCGTCAGTCCTGTGTGTTCAATGTTCGCTACGTCACAGTTGTTTCGAAAAGTTTGTTTCCATCTCCCATTTTGTGCATTTACTCTTTTTTGCATAAGTCAAAAACCACCACAAGCGAGCAGAACATTTTTTTGGCGATTTAGAGGATTTTTATGCAAAAAAACACATATGGTGGAAACGGTGGTGGAAACGGGGGTTTCCACCACCGTTTAATGATTCGATACTTCAAAATTTGCATAAAATCAGGGGGATGGAAACACAGCTACTGATGTAATTGGATAAATGCTGCGTTTCCTAGAACCCCTGGGGACAGCTATTGTTATTGGCCGTTGTTACCATCCATAATGTTCTCCATTGATCAAAATACCAAATTTGACTGATGGGTGGGTTTTTCATCCTCATGGGAACATCGCAATCTAATATGTTCACATTGTGTTTCTCTCTGCGGAACAGTCTGGCCTCCATCCAGTTTAAAGCCTTTCCCCCAAAAAATATATAAATGCAATGAGCGCTGAAAAAAAACAATGGTGGTGCCATCGTTTTGCAAAAGTGTAACGATTTGTGGAGCATTAAGAACCGGTACAATTTGAAATAGACTGAATTTTACACAGCTTTATGAGGTCGCTATTTGAACACTGTTAGGCCACGTCAATATGTGTAAATCAATTTGTAATCAATTGCTAAACGAAAATGTGAATATCTGGAGGATGAGAGGGAAAGAGAGAGACTAGTTTCTGCTTAGTGCAGATGGCAATGTGAACAATTTAGGGGTTTGCAATTGTGTTGTACAGTGTTTCCACAGCTAATGTTGGTCAGCTGTGATCCCTCCTCTTCATTCTGCTCTCCATGCCCCCAACCCCCAACAGGTATCTGCCAATCTTCCATACAGAAGGGAAATTGCATCTAGATACAGATCTCTGCAGAGAACCTTTTTGACCCTTCAGAATTTTCATGAAGGCATTGATGTGGTTTTCTGGGAATCCAAGCAGGCCACCAATTCCGGGATATTGATTTGTTTAGGACCCATGAGAGTTTGAGGGCAGTCATCTTGGTTACAGGTACAAAGCTCATCTTCAATGCATCACATTCATAATTCTGAACCACATTCATACCGGAGGCCTGCTGCAAATACCGTTTCAGTCCAGTATGTTCTGGAGAATACAGAGAGTGGATGGAGAGGGAATAACTCATCTATAAGTAATTTGGTTTGAATAAATAAATAAATAAATAAAATGAAATGACTGAGCAATGACCTGTACAATAAGAGGTCAAGAAGACCATGTCTCTTGGCATCAGCTGATCTTGCATATTTTCAGGCCAAGAAGAATAAATCCATTTCATGAATTCTGATGGAGCCATTAGGGTGTCGCATTTGAAGCTGTTAAATGCAACTTGGCAGCATTCAGTTTCACTGCAAGATATTCTTCCAGGAGTCCTAAAAAAAGAAATAGAAGTAAACATTGACCACTGTTTGGAAATGTGAGATACCTGATGCATTCTGTCCCTGTCCTTCAGTTCCTACTAGAGATGCAGTCTATGATATCCACTTCAACCAGCCTGATTCAGTGGGTAAAGCAGGGCACCGGCTTGGAAACTGTCACCACCAACATGAATGATTCTAGAACAGACAGGCTTCAGGGCCCATTTGTTTTTAATTTGTTTGGGTGGCACTGCGAATTAAAACGACTGACCTTGCACCTACGGACAGAGGCAGGCAGCCTGCTCCTCAATATTAATGGGATGGTTAAAACCATTGGTTAAACCATTTCTAGCTGAAACTACAGTTATGTGGATGGCATTGTGTAAACAACATTTCTCAAACTTGTTTTGTAACCGCTGTGGAACCTGGATCTCAGTTTGTGCTCTGTCAATCAATCAAGGGGAGCACTTTGAACCATCAATCAACCTGCCTAGAGCAAAGAGCAAGCCATCAGTCACGGCGTCTCTACACTGATGCGTTTTGAATGTGGCCGGCTAGGTGACGAGATTGATGCATGCAACAAATAGTGGTGTGAGTCAGCAAGGTCTAACCCCACTTTGTTGAGCTAAGCCACCAAGGTCACAGTTGGCACTCTTGGAAGTGAAGACTTGGTGGCAGCCATGGCCGGTTGTAAGCGACAAAAACAGGTAGACAGCTTTTGTGTTTAATGTCAAAGAAAAGCAAGGGACCGAAAGAAAGCATTGACCTGATATTGATGATTGATTGATCCAAAAACATGGAAATAGTTTGAAACGATGTCCAGCCCTAACCATAGCAGGGTAGACTCCCATACAGGGGGTGAGTGCCTTAGAACTGTGTTTGAGAAATGTTAACGGTCGTATACCCATGCAGACATTCAAACTCCAGCGGGGGCCTAGACTCGGTAGCCCCGCCCATTCTGCCGGCGATTTTAGTTCACCCTGCACAAGGGTCTGGAGAAGAGCAATACATTTCTTTCTGCTTTCGATACGTTTTTGCAGGAGCCAATCACAAGCTCGCTTATCCCCTTGGCACGCTATCAGCTGGTTTAACACAATGACGACAGGGAAGCGACGGCAAGCAGCCAATCACGTACAGTCAGTTGAGATCGGTCAGTTGATCACGCCTTTTGTGCTGAGGAAAATGACGGCAGCTTCCCCAGACCAACGTTCAATCTACGATTGAGTTTGGTCTTGCAATAGCCATACTAGCGGGGGCCACAAGCCCAGACCACTGCGGTGATGTCTGAAGTGAACAAGCTTAGAGTGGACAACCGTCAACTCCCATAATTGACCAAACATGGTACAAGGAAAGCCCATAATTACCTTGATTTCAAAGTGAACGGATAGCTCATTCAGAATCATGTGTTTGTTAAATTCATTTCTAACTCAAAGGAAGAAAAAAATAAAAATGTAGATAACGACGATAGGATTTGGAAAACTGGGTTGCCAATGCAAGTTGCGTATTCATTTTGGTTGTTTAATTACAATGTACTGCAAACAGCCTTTTATCATCTTCTTTTAGATGCAATAGGCCCATCTCTCTCTGCCTATCGTTCAGTGTCGCCTTATCACACTAACTTCAGCACTGTGAATGCGAGGAGTCTAGGATGGATGAAAATACGCATATTGTAACCTCAAAGTTGTTGTTTTTTGTACATCGGCATTCTGACTGCTTATTAATCCAGCCTCATATCTAGCACCTGCGGGGTGGGACTCACAAACGTAGTTCGTCATTGTCAAACATCATTGTCAGTTAGTCGATTACTCATAAAATATCGTTAAATAATAAATGTTATTTTGCTGAGGACAACCAGCTGCATACCTTATTTTTGGCAGTGAGGCACCGCTTAAGGTAAAAAACGAAAGGAAGAACAACAAGAAACGGTAGCAAAGGCTCATTAGTACTGTATATTAGCTGATAAGGGGAAACTATACAGCTCCCAATGCCTATGATCCCTGATGAGTTAAATACATCACAGGTATCCCACCAAAGCCAGAACGTGAAACAACTGAATACAGCATGGGCACTAAAGGTATTTGAGAAAATAAATCAAAAAAAAGTTATTTGTGTACCCCAAGTGTCTGAGAACTTAATAAATCAAGGAGAGAAGTTTGAGCACAGAAATACCCCCCGCACTCCATTGGCCATAAAACCGTAAACAATTTGGGTGGAATACCCCAGGACAAGATTTCGTTCTTCACCTTGGCAACTCATTTCCATAGGCAAATAATTATTCATCAACTCAACAAAGCATGCAAAAGGAAAAGTCTGTTATATAAGTCATTTTGCCCCAGAATGTTATCAACTTAATTTCTTCCTCCGAAAAGGTTTTTTGTGATGACCTTAAGAAGTTACTGGTAGGTTAACCTTTCCCTTCAACCCATAAAAGACCCATTTCGTTTTGTCAGGTTTGAATTATCCCTAGGTTCCAAAACACTTTCATCCTACAATTTGTAATAGGTTTAAATAGCATTTCAGTTTTAAATAGTTTTACTTGGAAATGTGTCATATGATGGGAGTAAGACATGCTCCGCAAGACATTCAACGTTGACTTTAACCACACATGATATGACATACTATTTTATGTATCCAATTCATTAGCTAAATAGCCTATAACAAAAATCTCCCTTCCACTCACTATCTAAATTAAACCATTTAAAAAGAGATCTGAGTTCACGTTAAACTAAAGTAGACTGCACAGATTTGCAGTGATCCAAATATGAATAGGAACTTTCATGAACTTTGTATGAACCCTAAATGCCACCACTGTGTGCTGGAGCTGTAAGTACAAATGTAAGTACAACACACTAGATGTCAGGGAAGCTTGACTGCAAAAACAATCCATACATCCAATACATATCCCTGCAATAAACCGAGGATTCAATCCTGACATTTCTTTTATGGAAAAGTTAAGTCCAGCTTCTCTGCTCACAAAACATCCCCAAGTGGTCCTGACTTAGTCAGTGGCCTTTCCGTCATAATGCACAGACTGTTATCTGTGTTACATTGAAGGCATTCGAGGCCAACTGGAAAACAACAGGAACTTGAGCATATCCTGTGAGTACTCCCGGCAGGCTTTGGAATAATGAACTTGTAGAGGCTTCGGGGGAGACTCAGGAGCCGAGGCGTTCGCCCTCAGCATGGGGTCTCTTTAATGACATGCTTGATGAAGCTTTCCTTGGCATCCAAGTTACGAATGTGATCTTCTGTAATACAGCATGGCTGATCCATTTGTTTGACCCGAGGCAATGGTCCATCTAACACACGGTAGGTGCATTTATGACAACCCCATCTTGAAAGGTACTTTGATCGCCTCCCCTCCCTCTGAAGAATGCTGTGATTCCATATGAACCACATTAAGCAGTGAAAGACAGAGTGGAATTGACTGATGCCTTGAACATGACCGTTCACCCTAAATCATGAAGACCATGAAGAAAGATATCAGATAGATATTTATTGTTTCAATTTGATTGCAATACACAAACAATAAACGTCTTGGAAGTGGCTCCTTCTCACTTGGGACAAAATTAACGGAGAATGCGCAGTAGACACCATATTTAACTACATATTGTGTCAACTGGCTTAATGTAATGTTGGCTCAATGGACCACAAAATTGATATATTTTGTTGAAAAGAAAGATGTAGGCGCTTTGAAAACAATGAAGTGTAAGTGGGCAGTTAGTCTGGGTTCCAAGCAGGGGAGACAAAACCAGATCTCAAGTGGGCTGCACAGTTTCAGGGTCTACAACACAAAGAGTCTGAGTCATCGGCCCGTGGTACAGTACATACCAAAATAATTATACATTAATGTCACCCTCCTTGTCGGACAATGCTCGATAGGAAAACAAAGAACTAAGCTGTGGATTACCTGAGCGCGACCGTCCTTCAGCGAGTGCTCCTCAACAACTCATGATTAAAGAGCGGCAAATCCCAGACAAGACAACTGTCAAACAATCGCTGGTGTTTGTGTGTGTGTGTGTGTTTGTGATCGCCACAGAACTAGCGAAAAGAAACCATCCAGCGGGCACCGTGAAGCTCTTGGGGATACCTGCGCACCAACGTCAACTCACCTGCCGTAAAGGCGGTCTCGATATCGAAACCCACGGAGAGTGACGGACAGGAATGACGGTTAGAGAAAAGGAGGCAGTGAAGCAACTGCACAGGTTCCCTCGAGGGGACAGGAGTCCGCCTTGGATCCTTCGCCTGTGTTCTGTGTTTGCCTCAGAGTGAAGTTTGATTGTCACCCGTTTTGTTGTGTTTTAATCCTCTTTGCTTTGCCGAAATGTAAAAAAGAAAACAAACCTTTGAAAGAAAAGAAAAATCCTCCATGTGTCACGAGTGTGCACATGCAGGTTTAGAATGTTGTTCAAAATGAATATGTGTATGCACCCTTGTATCGTCTGTGTAAGATATATATATATATATATATATATATATATATATATATATATATATATATATATATATATATATATATATATATATATATATATATATAGATAGTAGGGCCCGACCGATTCATCGGCCTGCCGATTTAATCGGCCGATTATAGCCTTTTTGAAAATAATCGGCATCGGCCAAAAAGACGCAGATTACAACCGATTATTTATTTTTTTTAAATGTTATTGCGCCTAGTATCCTGTAGATTGCGCTCCTACTCGCCTTGCTAACTAACAACTTTAGCTGGAGTAAAAAAGAGGAGATTGAATTTTACCGTACAACATGAAAGCACGCTCGCTCAGGCAGCTGCTCGCTCACCTCACCAATGTACACAAGACGTGTTGTTTGAGCATGTTGTGCCTGTTTTTCTTTAGGTCCCAGGCCATGTTAATTTGTTATACTGTAGACTAACGGTGAGACCATACTGCTCAGCACGCACGTGTTAGTCACTGCTCACGAGCGCAGCACATTGGGAGTTAGTTATTTATTTTACATTTTACATTACTCATTTTTGACTGTAAATGTATTCTAAAACACTCAAAGGTTCTGCATTCAATTCACATATTCATCAAAAGTGTTTAAAGTATATTTAAGGTATCAAAAACTACGTTTTATATGCTTCTTTTTTTTTTTTCTTTCTTCTTTTTTTTGAATCGGCCGATTAAATCGTAATCGTAATTTTTCTCTGAAAATAATCGGCATCGGCACTCAAAAATCAATATCGGTCGGGCCCTAATATATAGTATATGAAATGTAATCTGCACAATAAACTGCTGACCGAAATGGACCCAAGTATGAGCTCAATCTCAACTTAAATGAACTGGTCTCCATGATGGCCTTATTTCAAATAGATACATTTTCCCTTAAAGATGACATTGGTTATACATTTTTTTTGTGATTGGTCTGTGATTTCAGGTCAGAACGTGGCGCAGTTGATTCGCCTGAGGATCTAAAAAAGGAATACATAAACTGAATATGAGGTGAATAAAAGAAGGGAGACACCGAGCAATTCTACACCACAGGGGACAGAGATCGCTGACCCTATGGCGAAACCAAGCGTTACCACATAGGGGAATACATAAAACATTCATTACACACATGGGCGGACGCACACACACACACACACACACGGAGACCATAATACAGTATTTCATTTTAATCTTTCAAGGGTGTGTGGGCTGGATTAATTAGGCTACATAATATCAAACCCTTTTCACTTTCTACCTCGACCCTGGCCCGGAGAGGAGTGAAACATAGAGGCTAGTGTAAGATAAGCTTATTTTTATTTTTTATTTTAAATCCAAAACATCCCCAAAGTGTATGAACTCATACAATATTCAGGCAACAAAAAGGAAGCTTGTTCACACTCTATTATACTGAAGCACAAAGATGCTGTGATGGGCACAAGGTGAGGACTCAAAATGGATGCCAAAAGAACAGCACTAACTGCTCTCTTTGCATCTACGACTCTCGGGTCCAATATAAAACTTGACAAAGTGAACACATCTTCAAACACGTGTTGCAAAGTGATAGGATTCTGGATGGCGAACCCAGCCTGGTTGTAAATATCAGCCCCATCAATTCCCCCTCCACAAGAGACAGATTTATGGGCTTCTTAAAAAACATAAACCAAGTCCATCAATGTTTTCATACAATCGTCATCCTCCATCATCTGTTGCACTCCTTCATTTCATCTTCAACCCTGGCTGCGGACCCGCTCAACCTTCCGTGCCATGGGTTGGACCTGCCCTCATCCTTTTTCCATCCACACATTTGTCACCAACAATACCCTAACCTTACTGGTTGAGGGCAGAGAATTCTGCAAACTAATAAACAAAAACATGATTCCGGTCCTACTCACTAACAATGCCGGACAAAGTCTCTAGCAAGAGAAACTGGAATAATAAAAAGGTGGTGGTGGAAGTATGAGAATGGATGCGTGCCTGCGCACAAGCACACACTCAAACGCGCACGGCGCACCCACACACACAAAGTACACACAATCATGCAACAACAACAACGGCGAGGAGAATAACAGGAGGGAGACAGGGCGAGGTAATTTTCCATTTATCCCTCTGTTCGCCCCGTTCATCTTTTATTCAGGATGGTAGGCGCCGACCGAGGAACCGGCAAATCTCCTCTTCCGACAAGACAAAACAGCCCAATCACAGAGGCGTCACCCACGGCTACAGAGAGACAGCGCACAGTCACTGGCACGGTGAAAGACATCACGAGTGATGTGTTTAGAGCGGGGTAGGGGATGGGAGAAGATTGAGAGTGGATGAGAAGGAGGGGGCTGACAAAAAAAAGGAAAGGAACAGAAGATGTTAAGGTAAGTTAGAGGGGAAAAGGCAACAGAGCAATGAGCGAATGCTTGCGATTTGCTGTACACGGTTGCCAGACAGCTATATCCATGCAACTTTATTTTATCGTCCGGGTCTGTAGTCTTGGCCAAGTGGATATCACACCCGTTTCCACAAGCCACGTTCACAAACTCACAGCGTATTAAGGCCTGGTTCATGTTCAGCCCTCTTATAACTAATAACCATGAGGAACGCAGGACACCCTGCATTGCTTCCTCAAAGACTTGGCAAAATTTGGGATTTATTCTTAATACAAAACTACCTAACCATTGTGCAGACAGATTATTAATGCAGCATTATAAATAGCTACATCTGAGCTATAGGTAGGATCATTGCAAACTGCTTTAATAATAAAAGCCATTGTGCAGGCTAATACGGGGGCATGGATGAATCCCGCCCAGCATGAAAATTGGCTGGAGACGCATTGTTTATCACAGCCAGACAGCCAAAACAGTGCCCATCTATTCAAAACCAATGCCTCGATGCTACTGTGCAGAGAGACTCGAGGCAGTTCTGGGGGTGTTTAGGATGGAGCAAAGTTTAACATACTTAAGGAAGTGTTGCACTTAACAAGGTTCAGTTGGAGGACAACGATGATCCATGTCAGTGGAAAGGTTAAAGATGTATTGGCTTAATAAATCCCTCCCGTGTTCTATTTATTTTGCGCTTGCTCTATGCATTTGCATCTTACCTACAGCTCTTCTGGAAGATCTGTGTTTTACTGAGAGAGCTATGCATCAACGGTTCATTCAGATCCTGAGCCACGGATTAAAAGTTAGCATGCGGAATCTGCCTAAAAAACAGATCACTTACTGGTCATTGTACATGTCGACTACTTATAATCTCCTTATGATAACGGCTGATGGCCATACTAAAGACGAGGAAAACGGCGCATGGCTATGTTTATGGTTTTGAGACATTAATGCCCTCTTTGTTTACATCCGTAGCCTCATCCGTTTTTTCTGCTCTACGGTATAACCACAGGTGATGAGAGCATAAGTGTGGAGAGTGTGTGGTTGATTAGACCGTGGTGCTGGGTGCGGGTGCACACCTGTTGTGCATTTGGTAATCAATGCGCACAGGTTTTACCAGCCATCAGCGCAAACACAACACTGAAAGAAAAAGTCGAACAGTGTGTTTACACCCGTTCTCCTGCGAAGAATGCTTCTATACAAAATAGATTGGTGTGAAATGCCTTCAAACAGCCAGTAGCATTAGTAGTCCACAATTTATTCTTGGTAAGCAAGCTAGAATACTTCTGATATAATAATATGCTAAAGGGTGTAGTTCCAGGCAAAGCATTACAAAGAATAAAAGTCATGAATTTGAAGAGTAGTTTGTACAAACAGCTTTGCACATGGCGATTTGTAGCTTAAAACGTTGCATCTGCCTTTAATTATAATATAATACTTTTCTCAATACGTGTCTGCAGTAAAAAAAAAAAAGCAAATATAATAATAAAATATAATATAAAATAAAGCAAATATGCATGACTATTCATCAAGAGACCACAGCAGAACAAGCAGGTCCCCGTCTCTTACACACACACAAACTTTGGTTTGTTTGCACACACCTATTACTAAATAAAGTGAGAAACTGATGCCAACAATGTAGCCAAAGAACACAAAAGTGAGTCATTAGAAAATGTCACAGATGCCTTTCCTTGGTCTTCTCAAAAAGACACTTGGATACTTTGAACACACACACACTAAGGTGGCTATGGATGACACAGGGCAGGGATCCACTTCTACTCTCTCCCTTGGGAAAAAAAGTCAGCTCAGTCCAGGGTCTGGGCTAAGGTGCTTTGGGGAGGATATCACCAAGCTTACACACAAACGTGTGTGTGTGTGTGTGTGTGTGTGTGTGTGTGTGTGTGTGTGTGTGTGTGTGTGCGTGCGTGTGCGTGTGCGCGTGCGCGTGCGCGCGCTAGTGTGTGCGAATGCATACGTGTTTGTATGTGCGCGGAATAGTATTTTTAGAAAAGAAAGGCAAAAGTACACGATTCAACATTGAAGCAAATTTTCTATATCTAATTAGCCCAACATAGACGACTGTGCCAAAGTAATCCAATGGAGAAGGTTTAATACGATTTTTCTGCTGCGTCAGCAGGATTCCAGTCAAAGCCAATTAACAGTTCAATTAGAGGCGCCTTCTGCACCCCCACTGTGACTACCACGTGGAAATACGACAACAGTATCAAATTAGTTCTTCATTGCTCCTTCAAATAAACGTGGCCTACAGCCACACAGAAAACAAATGTGTGCATGTGAACAAGTCAGAGAGCGAAAGGGTGTGTGTGTGTGTGTGTGTGTGTGTGTGTGTGTGTGTGTGTGTGTGTGTGTGTGTGTGTGTGTGTGTGTGTGTGTGTGTGTGTGTGTGTGTGTGTGTGTGTGTGTGTGTGTGTGTGTGTGTGTGTGTGTGTGTGTGTGTGTGTGTGTGTGTGTATAAAGAAGGGGGGGAATGGGTTGGTGTGATGAAAATTAAAAAAGATTGATGGGATGAATGAAAAGGAAGAGTGTCTTAGACACAGAGACAGTTAAAAGAGCAGAGGCGAGAGATCGAAGATGTAACAAAGAGCGGTCATTAGAAGATATAAAGGTAATACAGAGGTAAATGTGGACGAATAGAGAGATGGAGAGTGGGCAAGAGATGGGAAAATAGATTGGTTTTGTGTCAAAACTAGCATCCTTTGGATCCTACTTTTCAAGTGACCACTCTGTTACTGTAATTCAGTCCTCGAGTCACTAGGCTGTTAACAGTAGGCTTTAGCGTAATGTCACGATGAATGACCAAGTCTTAAAAAAACATCATTATAATAAAAGATCAGAAAATACAAAATGGTATTTATAAAAAATATATACATACATTAGTGCTGTCAAAATTAACACGTTAATTTTGGAGATAAATAAAAAATTTGTTTCAAAAAAATGAACGCCGTTAACGAAGTTTTGCCACTTCCTGTGGCAGCTGATCCATAACCTCTGTTTGCGTGTGCAGCCAAACTAGAGTTTAGATTCTCTGCCCGAGAACGGTTCGGGACGATATTTCCCAACACTATCCTCGGGCCAGGTCGGGTCGGGCCGTGCCAAATAGTATTTTAATCTAAATATACTTTCTTTACGTTGATTCTACATTAATTCCATGATTATACTCAAATAAATATCTGTTACAAGCTTCAGCCTTAAATAGAAAAATTTGATTAATCAAGATTAATTTATTGATTAATTAATCTAGATTAATTACAGAAAATTGTGAGATTATTAGTTAATGTTTTTAAATCTATTGACAGCACTAATATACATACAAGAATCCTGTCAACATCTATGATCAGTTGTGTGAGGTAGTGTTTTTAACTGCGTGCGCTTGTTTTTACTCACCAGTTTCTTCCTCTTGTCCTGCTCAGTGGGTGGCTCCTCATCCTCACTTAGTTTGGGCTCCTCAAAATTGCTCATCAGCATGCAGCTGCAGACACAGAAATATTCCACTCAATATGAATAACCCCAGCAGGCACAGTTAGACACCGCTTCAGTCAAGGCGGGGCACACACATACACACACGCACAGGCGCATATACAAAGGCACACGCACACACTATTCAGATGGTCTTACAGAAATTCAAATTCAACTGTCTCCCTCTTTCATCATTAGTCACTGTCTCCCTTTCTTGCTCTCTCGCTCTCCCCCATACACACACATACAAACACATGCAAGTAAATGATAAATTGCAAAAATTCCGGACACTATTCTTGGTAGATCGGTGAGACTTCCAGAGCAGCTGATCTGTATTCAGGGGAACCCACCGAGCTAAACCTTTGTGCCGTGACCTCGCTTCTGTCTTTAGTCCTTGCCGACACCCTGCCTCTACGTTACGTGACCTATAACCTGCAGGAGATCTGATGAGAATATAGAAATGGGCATATAAAATGGACACTATCTGTGCAATAACACACCCATATGCACAAACACGCTGGGGGCTGCATGGATCAGGTCTCGATGTTACTCATATCCTGTGTGTGTGTGTGTGTGTGTGTGTGTGTGTGTGTGTGTGTGTGTGTGTGTGTGTGTGTGTGTGTGTGTGTGTGTGTGTGTGTGTGTGTGTGTGTGTGTGTGTGTGTGTGTGTGTGTGTGTGTGTGTGTGTGTGTTTTCCTACAGTAACATGTAGTTGCATGATTCACCCGTCAGCAATAACTTGAGGGCATCTACATCTAAACTAATGAGCTATATTTTGTTGAAAACATTAGTAATAAATTAACATATCTATTTATTTCAAAGCATCTATGAAAAGATGTACATTGTCTATGAACTACTGCCATGGTCTTTTGCAATGGGTATGAAATGCTCCATGAAAACTGTATCAACAAGGATGAACCGGCAGCATACAAATGAACAGAATTACCATGTCTACACGATAACAGAATATATTGGCCAAAAGGGATTTCTATAATGATATTAAAGTGCAATATCAAAAGGTTTGCCAACCGTCATGCCCAATTATTGCATGTGCTAATGGCTGCCGACAAACACTTAAATTATGACACTACGCAGAGAAGATTCCAACACAATGGTGAAGTATGTTGAATCCATTGCGAAAAGCAGCTGGAAAATTATAACAATTTTGTGTGTGTGAGGATACCAAATGGGTCCAGTAAACACAAATCAATGCCCAAGACACGTCACGATTAACGCATATGGTGCAAGCAGTCATCTGTTCCCTTTTAATATTTTGATGTTAAAATAGGAAGGACGGAAGGAGGAAAAGGATAATGTTCCTCTTCAACTTATTGGGCGCTTGCCATGGACTAAGTTACGTCACATCCTCTGAAAAGATCTAAACCGCGGTTCAGGATAACTGGGGCATTGAGGTGCATTTCCATGTAAAAAAATGCATTGTACACACGCAGGCGGTTGATGAACATGGAAATCTATGGCATAAAAGTAAAGTGTCTATAATACAAAGATTTCAGATGACACGCTCAAAGTGGAAGAAAAACTTTGTAGGGTTTGGGTTGAATGGGGAAAATACAGTCAGAAGATAGGTTAGGATAACGATGCATTCGTCATTTAAGACACATTGTGCTCTTAAGATTTTGTCAATGAAAGGCGATGGGGACACCAAGGACAGAGTGTGAGGAATCAGGGTAGGGCGCAGACAAGATGTGAACGTCTAGCAAGAGAGGACAGCGTTTTCCTTTTTTTTCTCCCAGGTTGAGCAAATACGCTCTGGGCTATTTCATAGGTTATTACCTCTCCTTGATCGGAAAAGCCAGCCCAAAAGTGTCCGTCTCTTGTCCAATCTTCGCCTTTTTGCAAACCGTCCTTGGCAAACAGTTGCTTCTCCTTTGTGTATACCAATTCATTTTTCAACCTTGGGTTCGGTGGATTTCCCATTTATTTCCAATCCAAGGTGTGCCATTAATGACACAAATATTTCCCACTTTCCAAAAGTAACTCTCAAACCTTCTTAAATCATAGCAAACATGCCTTGTCCAAAGATACCCAACATAGACCATTTTACTGCTTCTGTGTGAAATCTCGGGGTCGCTCTTTTTGTTTTTCCATGCATCATTTCTCAGGCGTTTTCCATTAAACTCAGCAGGTACTATGTCTAGGCAGAGAAGACATGGTAGATAAAAGTGTCAAAGCAGTGGACCTACTCTCTGGAGGTGCCCGTGTCAGAGTCCTCGGTCATCACGTCGTGCAGAGCCTCCACGCAGATGTTGACGATGCCACAGAACTTGTCCTGGATCACACTGAAACAAAAGACAGAAAAAGGGTAGTTTGTAATAAAACCAAACTGTACTGGTCTGCCTCTTTTACATGAGATTGTACTAATAGTAGAGAGAAATTTTCACTTTCATGCAGTGTTTGTTGTATTCACAATGTGGGTGCCAATTTGTGCATCACTTCAAATATTGGCACACACCTCCATATTTAGAATATTTTAGCAATTCCTGCGTTCACCTTTGAAATGGATATTCACATTATGTTCCCTTCAGCTCCCAGAGCAACAACATTATTTAGTCAAAAATAGAGGTATATACCATTGGGGAACAAACAAACCATCAGATTATCCTAAGCGTCATCTTTGTATTACCAATATATATGTATTACAAAAATAGTAATCTAGTTTTGTATCATTACTACAAAAATATATTCATGCTGGATAAAAACTTTTTTCATGACCATCCTATCTTGCGAGTTCACATTCTGATTCTGTCTGCAGGTAAGTCTGGCCTGTCATTTAATGCCTTTTCCAAAAATGTAACAATTCTAGGACCAATCGTCGCTCATTTCAGTTCATGACGAACAAGGTCTGCTGGATTAAAAAAAACAATGGTGGGCCTAAGGATAGTGTAACAATCAAAACCGTGTCTAAATGTACCTGAAATAGACTTAATAACTATGCTAAAAGATGAACAGAAAACTGCTAGGCCAGCTTATCCCAGATAACAATACGTTTTTGCTTTACCTCCAACCAGATTCAACGAGAGCCGAGAGAGCATACGTCACTCTGATTGGCTGGAGTTTCTTTAAACAAAGTCAGGCTGTGGCCAAATTTGGGTAATTGCTGCCCAGCTAAAGCAAGACTGATATCCATTGCGAAACGCAACATGAAGATCAGGATGATCTCACAAGCAAGGATACAACAGCCACCTTGAAAAAAGTAGTGGTGGACGATTCCAGGTTAATAAAGGATAGCACATTCAATACAGTAGATACGCAAGATATTAGTTTGATCACGATGTGCTGCCTCTAAAAACAGAGTAAGCTGATGTCACTTCGAGTCATGGCAATTCCAAAACTATCTGCTTGTTCAAATATTTTGGGTAAAGACTTATTTTCAGCCTTAAAAGTTTACCTCTAAACAAAAACAAACATATGCCCTTAAAACGCTAATAGGTGCCTGTAGGCAAATTACAAGCAGATGATGCATTATTTTAGTCAGCCTTTGAAGGAAGTGAGTCCGACAATAATAACGAAAGAGAAAGCAGAGCGATATCATCACAAAAATGAGGAAAAGGAAATATGTGTGGGAGTGGGCATTGATGCTTCAAAGGTTCTGTCAGCCTCATGAGTATCAGGCTGAGGACGTCCACCTCGGGCTACGCTGATCACACCTGGACAACGGAAGAGAAGTAGAAATCAAAATAAACTAAATCCAAGCACGCAAAGAGAGTAAGAGACTCATACGAACATAGAGCAAACCCTTTTTATCCACATATATTTTAGGTTAAAAAGTATTAATTATCCATTTAATAATCATCTGCTTTGTTTTTGGTCACAATGCTATATTACAACATCTGTTGGCGCAACTGTTGTCCCTTAAAAACCTGATAAACTCGGCCTGCTGGCTTGATCACCAGTTATGTCCCATTACCCCTTGATAATGGAACGGCAACATTGAATAGCGAACGCACATGAGACTATAACTTCTAGGGGAGAGAGGATTGGATTCGCGAAGCTATTATGTAGGGCATTAATTGGAAACCGTTGAACCACACATGATTGTTTACCAACACCAGTGCCCTAGTTTAAGGTTAAATAACTCACAAAGGAGATCCAATCGCATGCGGTCACACCATGCGAGAAAGCGCTAGCATCCTCAAGGCACAAGGAATTGTTAAATACTGGTGACCCCATAATTGTACATTTCAATTACATTTGGATCATGTTCAATGACTTTTTTAATGGTTGCTTAGCGTTCCATGTTTGTGCTCATAATGCCACGCAACCACGCAAACAGGATCTTCATAAAATGGAGCACAGAAATGCAATTATAATTGTTTTATAATCAGGATAAATTACAATGACTCCCTACTATGACTCAAAGCAATGCCAAGGGGTGCAGGTTGATCTAACGGGGATTGGGGTGAAGTTTAGTTAAACTCTGCAGGCAATAGTTAACTGTAAAAAACTGTAAAGGTTTCAAATCAACACAGTGTAGTCTAGCCACTGCAGAAATACATGTTTCGAAATTACAAGTACAACACAAATAGTGTTTTCTTCGGTGGAATAACGAGACAGGAAGCAAAGCATTACACCGCCCACCATGGGCACTGTGCCATCTCTCCACAGGAGCTCTGCTGTGACATAGTCTGACTGCTGGATCTGAGATTAGGTTACAGGCAATGGGAAATTGGTGGAACGAGCTCCCTGCCGATGTCACGACTGCACAGTCGCTCACTAGCTTCCGCAACAGACTCAAGACTCACTTGTTCAGAGTTCACCTCAACTCTGCATAGCCTCCTCCCTTAACCCCTACCGCCTCCCCACTTACCCTCCTGAAAACACTTGTCTTCCGCACTTATTGCATGTTTGTACGACCTGGCACTTAAAAATAGTATTTAGCATTGTGCAGCGTCTTATCCTAGCTATCTTTGTTGTATACAGGAAATTGGTTAACCAATTGTACGTGCTTGGCACTTGTTTCTCTGAACATCCTAACTGTACCAACAGCAATATATTGTGGTTTCTCTTTCTTCTGATAGATATACTTGTTATAAATCGCTTTGGATTAAAGTTTCTGCTAAACACCTTGAAAGTAAAATTGCACATGGCTGCCCCCACCTGGACATCTTGGTTGAACATTTTAAATTGTTTTGGAAAGTAATGCAAGAAAGACTAAATCCACACTTCAGAAAAGTTTTGTGAGACTGAAGGTAGGATAATCCAGAGTAAATATAGGCTGGTGTGACTTTGAGAGTATTAGGTAGTGCTCAAGTGATAATGTTATCCATTTGGAGAAACTCTGATCCTCTAGGGCAGGGGTGCCCAACCAGTCGATCGCGGTCTACCAGTAGATCGCCGACAGATCCCAAGTCGATCGCGAGGGGTGAAGAAAAAAAAAAAAAAAAATTATTTATTTATTATTATTTTTTTTTAATGAAATTAAATTTGCGCGGGACATATACGCGCGGTAGCGCATGTGCTGTTAACAGCAGTTGAAAGCCGTCAACAGTAGTTACACACTCCTAAACTTTGGCATGGCTGAGGGGAAACAAGCTAAGACCCACCATTTTCACCCTGAGTGGGAGGAAGATTATTGAAGGTGCCGTGCGCAGACGGAATGAAACCCCCACTGAAGTCCGTAGGTTCACGATACAACCCCCCCCCCCCCCCCCCCCCCGTCAACAATTGTTCTCTACCCCCCCCCCCCCCCCCGCTTGAAGGTAGGTTTGCTGGTAGATCTCGGGAGGTTGGCTACTTGAAAAGTAGATCTTGGGTCAAAAAAGGTTGGGCACCCCTGCTCTAGGGCTTAAAGAGGGGATATGTGTAAGGGACATTCTTGCCAGCTCTATTGTTATTATCTTATTATACATATATAAAAAATAAAAAAAATCTAATGTTCACAGTTGAAGGAAATGATCTTTAAGATTCATTTATATTTATTACTTTAATTTAGTAGCAGTGATAGGATTTGTTAGTATCCTAAACACCAGCTGACAGGATTATAAATTCTCATAAATGTACAGAAATTGATTTAACAGCCAGTGCACTGCAAATTGCATGTGTAACTGACAGCTTAAATGATCGTTCATCTTAAATTTTGCACGCATAGTAATGAAAAAATCAGATCCATCTGTAATCCATTCGTCTAACCAAGGAGATGGATCACGTTATTAATGTTGGATTTTAGCGGATCTATACTCGACATTATGAACATAAAGGAAACTGATTAAACAAAAATTAATTTCCATGGGTGCGAACAACTCATCCGTGCAATAACCATTATAGAGCATTATAGAACAGTGTGGTTCCGGAAGTAAAAAATCCCATTTATTTTCACCATAGAGGTTTTGATTAAAAGCCATCATGTCGTAACCATCCAAAGTATACTTTCACACACTACACTGTTATATTGTGAAACAATGGTATATGCTCCTTTAGAATCCACAAGACGTAAACTTCTAGTATTTAGAAAAAAAAAAGGTTTTAATGTCATTTGAAACAACCTACTACTACTACTACTACTACTACTACTACTACTTCTACACTACCAACACTCCTAGAAAAAAACCAAAGTGTAACACATCGTCTTTGATTGGTGGAGTTTGCAGTTACCATGGGAACTGGTAGCTTTACCCTCACCGGCAAAAGTCAAGTCGTCAACGACTGCTACCACTGAAATCGATCGCTTACCATAGCAACCATGATTTCCCTTGGATTAATAGAAACTTAGAGTTAATGTAAGAACTGTAGCGGAAATTAGCTGTACATGTTGAAAAATATGTTAACATAGAATATATATGTTAAAGATAAAAGAAAAAATATATGACAGCACTAGCAGTGTTTTTTTGTAATTTCAGGCAGTATAAAAGCTACAAGAAATACACGTAACTGGAATACAAGACTGAATTCGCAGGTATTAAAACTTTTGAACAGCAACAGAAATAACTAATACACTATTAAATCAATTTGGGACGGTTTCCAAGCCTCAAGGCTACATTTGCAAATTGAAATAGCTATAACTGTTTTATATTTGTGATAAAATAATGACCATGGCACTAATGAGAAAAATGAACTTCCCAATAACACATTGTGGCAGGTTCATGAAATATCGAAATGATCATACAAGATTACTGATTAACTTCACAACACCGTTAGGTGACATTTGTTGTCCCTATTTCCCCCTAGATACATTATGCTGTATCCTATGTGCAATACCAAACAGATATTTTCTGCAAGTACATCATTTTTAATTTCCTGAAAATATTAGACATGCATCGGGAGAAAATCTATGTCCTGGGCGATGAATCAAGTTAATTGAGTTCATTCTAGCTTAGCAAGAAAAGGATTGAATTTGAAAAAAATATACAAAACTGATGATAATTTATTTCAACACATAGGTCATACTTTCATTATTAAATATTTTATAATGCTGATCCATTGCAAGGTTAATTAAGGTCTACTATTCAGTTTCCCTGAATAGTATCTTTTTTTCCTGTAACTAAATATGGACACAGTATACCGTTTCCAAGCCTTGGAACATCTTCCATCTTCTTCCAGTATGTGTGTTGTGATTGGCTGTGGCAGAAAAAGTGTAGAGAGCTTCATCAAGCAGGTTGGTGCTGTGCAGCTTGAGAAAAAAGGACTACGATTCACACTCTACGCCTTTGATAACAAAACGTGAAAGCAAAAAACTTTCTACCCAGTATCGTGATAAAAGTATGAATCTTCATGGCACATCGAAGCAGTTTTTCACCTCATCTAAACCCATTAGGTAGTTACCGGTACTTTGAAAAAAACAATGATACATATTATGATATATATATTATATATTAAATAACCCCCAGGCAAAAGTGTGAGTGAGGCAGTGCTGGTTCATTCTTTCCTGACACACAGAGCTCTGAAACAAGATGTTGGACTCGCAAGGGAGGGATTCTCTACCTGCAGGGTCGTCTCATTTCCTCTGTTCACTAGCTCCATAATAGAGCGTCTGACAAGACAGGAAATTTGGTAATTTCTCCCCTCAATTATTTTAAATCAAAGTCTGGCTGCGATATATAGCCATGAAAAAACAAAGCACTCCAAAGTACAGGTTGAATTTAATGTCTTTCAAACTGCCTCCTTGAGTTTATTGAAGAAGATTTGAATTAACAGGCATAATCAACCAGATGATGCCCGACTGCCTGTGTGAGGTAAAAAGTGAATTGAGATCAAGTCATTGAGATACAGAAGCAACTTTATCTTAAAGAAAAAAGAAGTACAGCAGTATGGTCTACAACATTCTGAAAATAGATGTGAAAGGAAACATGAAAATAAACACTCTATAGTCCTGAGGATCCCTGCACCGGCCTCACTGAGTTTGTGTGTGCTTGTGTCTGCGTGTGTGTTTTTCCATTCACAGCTTCGTGTGTCTCTCTCTGCCCCTGAGTGGAGCCATATTGATCTTTATTGATTCTGACGAGTATCCTTTCTACTCAACTGCACCGACAGGGTTGTGTTCATTGCCTTGTATAGTGCACTCACATTTCAAGCCATGCTGTGAATCTACTTTCAGGAAAGTACTCAATACAGACACGTTTTCAATAGATGCACAATACAGAATCAAGTGAATAATATGCACAGAATTGGCCCCCAAAACAAATAATGTTGCGACTGCATTACCGATTCCAATGCACTGAAGTAAATAGATGCGACACAAAATCACAAACAGAGGACCATGAATGCAATGTAAACACGAAACAAGAGGAAATGAGAAAGAGGGATATAGAGTGGGATAGAAAGAGACTGCGCCGCATGAATTATGTGAAGTGATCCACAGGTGTGGGCACGTAAACTCATGCAGGTGAATTTGAAGAAAAGCCCTAAATACCGAGCCATAAAATGACAAACATGCAATCATCCTACACCTCCGCTAACCACCGTGGCCATGCAAGCACTTCTAACAAGTGATGCCACAGATTACCCCCCCACCCCTTCCCCCTTTCACACCCAAAACAGCGCCGGGTGTCAGTGATGTAAGGCATCAACCCTCTTGGCAAAAGGAGTTGGCCATATTACCGAGGGACTGCTCGGCGCCCAACAAGCCAGACCTGCAGCCCCCCCTGGTTGATAGATTACCCATTATACCTCCTGATCTGCCTCTGGCCGAAAGAAAAAAAGGCAGAGAAGTGATGGCTCTTACCCTTATGGTCAATACATTTTCGTTCTCAGAACCTTAAGAGTAAAACGAAGTCCTGTGGGATCACTATAAATGGATGTGTTCTGTATGTGGGCTGATACATGCATCTGGTGCGTCTGTGCTGGAGAGCCAGCTGGTGTGAGCTATAAACTAGAAGTAAGTGGGTCAGTGAGGGCCATTAACGGCATCTTTGAGAAGTCTTAGTGAAACACGGCTTTCCTCAGTGATGTAAACGCTGCTTCGCTGATTTTATCATTAATAAAAGAGTCTGCAGGAGGCCATCATGCATCGATGTATCTCGCCGTTGTTGCGTTATCCCAGTATATACACTTGTTAATGTCTAGTCTTTCACCAATGGACACACATCATCGCCCTTCTTTTTTTCAGCCGTCAAAGTCTGCTAGACGCAGCACAATTCCCTGGCACAAAGCCCACGGGGAGACTCGGAACAGAGTGGCAGACAGACGTTACGCCGGTGATTGACACGATATTCTCACCTGTTGTCCGATGGGAGAAGAGAGAGCAGGGCCAGGGACGAAAGCTTCCTCCTTTCAGGCTGGGTGATGTTATCCATGCGGTCTACCCACATCTCTATCACATTGCCCAGCAACTGGTCAATCTGGCCATGAGGCAGGCAGGGGAAGAGTGAAGAAAGAGCGGCAAGGTGCGTTGAAGGACATGGTAGAAAAAGGACAGAATTGGACAGAAAGATGGTGTGTGAGTCATGAGGAGAACAGAACAAAAGCAAACGGATGACTGAAGGAGGCCTTAGCTGGACATTTCAGATTGGGGTCAAGGCGCTGTGACAAGGGCCAGTCTAATGGACTCCCATGCTTGTCAAGTTGTGTTTGGGCACTCGCACTGCCTTGACCTCTGCTGTCACTGAAAGAGCAGCCTAGCCTTTGGGGAACATGTGTTAATGAATTGTGTTAATGAATCATTTCCCATTTTCAAAACCCAAAAATAAATTTAAACAGTGTTGAAAACTCCTTCAAATGTGCAATTCCTTTTCTTTTTGCATTTCTCCAATCCATCGTACAACACCACAACGTTTGAGTGTTACTGTGGCTTTAAAACAATAGATTCAAAGTCTGTCGATGCTGATCGTTCTGTTGGATCTGGAGAGCCTCACCCCCTGGTTGCACTCAGAGGCCATCTGTGTGAGCAGAGAGGAGAAGAAACTGGAGTTCTGCAGCAGGACACGGCCTGTGATGCCCAGATAAGTCGACATCACCACGGGGTACCTCTGTTGGACACGGACACACACACACAGCATTAGAAGAAGACACGGGCAAACACAATCTCTAACTTAAAAAGCACAGCTCATGTAACGGTTATCCCCGTTCAAAAAAACATCACGCCATAAGCTTAGTTCTTGATGAACTGGCAGAGAAACGCAGAACCTTCCAACAGCGGGAGAGGTGCTCGCTGTTGGACATCACTAAATATTCATGAACATGAATATTGACATGCCTCTGAACTATCATTTCCTCTGGGGAATCTGTTTGTTTATGTGGCTTACGGGGTATCGACCGACAGACTGGGGAGCCAGGAGGCTTAAAAACTAGACCCACCTCTCCGTCTACGACACCTCGGAGGACAGCTGGCAGCAGGGGCTGGAACATATGGGCCCCCAGTATGGGGCTTACCTTCAGCGCTATTTCCACCACCTGCAAGAAGACAACCGGGATGATGGATGAGATGAGCATCCGAGGGAGGAAGGAAGGTGGTGGGGGGTTGGGGGGGTGGGGGGCAGATGGAAGGATTGCATAACAGGGGGAAAGAAAGTAACACATCCAAGGCGTCTCAACACAGCTGATAATACAGGGGGCGGAGAAGAGCAGGTCAGAAACGGTTACATGCCCGACAGTGACCAGGCTTTTTTTAGTTTTGATGCTTTTATTAAAAAAGGTCATTCCTTGACGGAAGCCAATTTATACTGCGAGATATGACATGGGCGGCCATGCTGGTCATTGTTAGCCTGTATTACTGCTAAACGGTATTAGTGATAAGAGGGCAAGCCAGCCTCATACACTGCAGGGTTTATTTCCCTCAAATTATAGCATTGTGTAGATTGTCATGAAAATATAATTGTATTTTCCAAATATAATGCAAACATAATAAGTAGGTGTTGACAGTACGGAGAGCTCATATTCATGTTGCATAACACCAGTTGGTTCCCAAAAACAAAAGAATGTAAATTATTTTTGCATTCCATTGCAGCATGGCATAGAAAAAAACTCTACGTTTCATTCTCCTTCCTTTGACATGAAGTATTTCACACATCATGGCTTCAAAGGGCATCTTTAATGTCATGGTCAGTGACTTAAATGACACAGCTGTTGGAATGAATTAAATATGTGAGAGTGGGAAAAATTTGCAAAACAGACAAAAAAAGCCAAGGTTGCAGAGAAGTGACATTATCATTTTTGTTCAGAACTCTTCAAGGGGCACATACTGATTACTTTCATCCTTTTGTCCTTAGGGGACCCATGTGTGGTGAGCTGCCATGCTTCTTGATGGATGTTAACCCAGGGATGCTAGGCTAGCACTCGTCGTCTTGCGACAAAGGATTAAGAGGAGCCAGATGTGTGGCAATGCTGATCTTAAGCTTTTCTTTCCTTAGTGTGCTGGTGCTTCACAAGCCCCAAAACGCACACAAAACAGCAAACACAACATGACTTCACGCGGCATTCAATTAGTGGACACTTTTGTCCTTAAACAGAGTGAATGATAAACTCCTGGATAATTAAATGATAGTCATCATAATAATTGGTGGGAACCAAGTACAAAACAAGAACCAGGCAAAAACCAAAAAAAATCAAAAATATATACCAACAACAATCCATTCACTTCCTGGTCGACCATTCTGCCTCATTATATTCTTGCTTTGTGGAGAGAAACAGGCCATATAATGGAGAGTTACAACTGCGCAAATTGCAATTATAGACGCAGACACAATTAGTAACCCAGATCCTCTTGATAATTTTGACATTTATCAACTTTAAGACTGTTTTGGACTCCTAAATATAAAGTACGAACAGCCTTACACACCCGTCGCTTTCAAGTCATCATCCTTCATGCTCATATAACTCAGAACAGGCTAATTACATTCTGTTCTGTGCCAACACAGCAAAACTATGTCAATAAATAACTGCAGCACTTTCCAGCGCAGCAGAGACCCGCGGCTAAATTGGTCATGTACCTCCGGCCTCCTGCGCGACACCGCTAAGCTAAATCAAACAGGAGGAAGGCAGCATTTTATGCGGTGCCTTTCCTGTAACCCCAGCATCCAGTGAGGCATTGTCAGGCACACCAGCCGTGGCATTTTACATCACGAGAAATTAAGGCCCGCCAGTGGGGTGGAAATAACGGTCTCCGTCTCTCCCCGTGGCACTTTGCCCAGAACAGTAGCCCCTACTGCAAATGAAAGGGCCCTATGCTGTATTATTAAAATGATGAGGTTCAGCCAAAGATGATTTATTACTTTGGGGAGGGGCGGGGGAGTGATGAGTGAGGAAGAAAAGTAAAAAGGAGAAGAGGGTGACCTCCAACACATTCTGATGCTGACAAGCCTAACCGAGTGAAACTCTGGATGATACAGCAACACCTTGATCGGGGGGCGCAACAGAAATACCAATGACACATGTGATGATGTGAAGAGTTTGTTTGAACCGCTAAAAGGATCTGGCCAGCTCTGAAAGAAAAAGAGCCAAACAGGGAAAGAAATTTGAGGTAGTGTTGATAAGTTAAGAAGGCATCAAGGCCTAAAAGGTATTTGCTGATCTCCCTTGGAAACAGTTTGATTAGATGTACATTGTTACACACTATGGTGAAACGGTTCATGTAAATCCACTGCTTGGTAACGGGGTCCTTGGTCCACTGACTGAACAATGCTAGTAAAATAGTAAAGATCTGATCCATAAGGATTTAATGGACAAAAAAATCCCCAAATAGCAAGTACATCCCAAGTGAACTCGTTAGAGACAATGTGCGGGAATAGGCGAAAAATGAATCTAACCGAATAGCAACAACTTCTCTCCCCCGAGCATTCAGGCAACAACATGCGGTTGATTCTGGTAGGGTCAAAGACATCACGGTTCAAAAACATGTTTGAAGTGCTTGAACGGCGAGACACTTTTACTTCCTGCATACATTTAGCTGGAAAGCCTTCTCTTGTGCTTGCAAGAACTAAAGAGTTACCTTGTTTTAACGGCTTATTACAGCGGATGTGGCAGATCAAAAGACCAATCACACTTCTATTTTATGAGGATTGGACTAATGTTTGAAAAAGTTGGCCTATTTTATATGAAAAATCGAAATGAAAAGATTTCACATTTTGTCAATGTATTGAAACCGTGACGAACCTTACCGAACCACGACCCTGATGTTTGGTTAAGAACTGAGTCTTTTAGAACTGTTTCCCCCCTATTACACAGATCACGCTTTGAGTGGCACTCCCCAAAACCTCAATTACATGCTGCACCACAGGGGTTGGTGGTTAATTACTGATAACCTGTGCATGTAATAGCAGCTAATTTAACTGCCAAAAATCCACTAAATAGCATTTAGCGCATATTACCTCTGAGGCAGTGACCGTCTGAACTTCAGATGTTCTTTGATCATGCCAAAAGGCCTACCACAGCAAATCCATACCAAAAAAAGCCTTTGACGATTCGTATTAAATATTTTATGCAGCTTGGTTTCCTGGCATGGAATTTCATCGACATGCACTTCTCAATGCAATTCTCTGGTCAAAACAGAATAAATTGGCTCCAATCATGATAAATGGGACTTTATGTATTCATACATGTATTTATTTTTCTATTAATTTAGGGGAAAAAGGTGATAGAAAGGGAATTCCTAAAAAAAAGATTAGTACAACAACAAAGCCTTCACGGAGTCAAGTGACCCCTATAACTCCTAGCAGGCTTGGAAGATAGGTTGAATGACGGTTGAGCGTTGGATGCTAGAAAAAAAAGTGCTAAATAATTAATTCGTTATACACATACAGCGTTTGTGAAAGTCAAAATGATTACTGCCCTATAATTAAAATATAATTTACTTGGCAAAAGCCTTCAGAAAAGCTTTTCAGCTTATTGCCATTCATTTTCATATTTCTTTCTTAAGAAATCCTTATATAGTATTGAGAAATACTGATTGGCCGTTTCCAATTAAATAATGTTGTTGTGAATATGATCAATTGGTTGCCAAAGAAGAAGCTGAATTATTCCTGAGCAAATAATAAGTGATTGCATAGAAGGTCGTCTGAAGTAGCAATGAAGGAAATGACAAAACGTATATTCTGATTTGATGAAAAAGTTCTCTTGATTGCAAAAGCCAAGAGGTGGCATTTTCAACATTTATATTTATTTATACCATATTTGGCTGATGTGAAATCAATGTGGTTGAGAAATGACACACACACACACACACACACATCAATTATTTACTTCAAGAAGTTCTAAAACCGAAGTCAAGAAGGGGGACAGTATGGCACAAAGTCTCCATAGCGCTCCATTATTACGTTGTCCCACCCACAGTACCAACTCGGTTCCCCCTCATGAATCCCATAATTCAGGTCACCATCAAATATACATGCAGGCCATTGTGGAGGCCGAACATGCTCTGTCAATAGGAGCAAAATGGCAGTGGAAAACCCGGGGGAAACCGGTTTCTCTGTTTGGGGGGCGACAACTGGGGGATAACGCAGGATCTGCCAAAACGGCGAAAAGATAACCAGAGTGAGTGAGAAATAGAATGCGAGATAGAGAGAGAAAGAGAACGAGAGATAGAACATACCTTGAGCACTTGAACTTGTCCTTCATTAGTGATGTCTTTGAGAAGATGACAGAAGGATCGACACAGGGCCTCTGCATAGTTCTGTAAATACACACGGCAGCACAGCAGGAAGAGGCAGAGTTATTCAGAGTGCTGGTCGATCTTGGCCGGGGGGGGGCATGCGTACATTACAAAGCAGAACGCAGGAGCTTGCTCCCTGGCAAACGTCATTGGCCGGCTGAGTCACTCAATCGATCACATTGTATTGATCGCATTAACATTATGAAAAAAACAAAATGCGAAAACAAGAAATTAAATAACAAAAATGATAACCTGAGGGGTAAATTTTAGGAATAGTTTTAAACACAATTACACAGACTTATTTAAAATAAAGATAAACAAACATTTGTTGAACACTTATAAAAGTGTGATGCCCAGTTAATCCGGCAGACTCTTTCAGAGGATCTCAACCATGTTAGTTACGACTTCCCATTAATAGGTTTTATTACACTGTCTCAAACACACACAACCATATCATCATTGTATAGCTAGTTTAACCTAGTATGAATTTTTGTGTTTGTATATCTGTTGGTCTGCCAGGGCCTCACCTGAAGGAAATCGGTCGCAGACAGGTAGATGTAGGCATTGATGATTTGGAAGCAGGTCCGCATGTTCTCTGAGGTGAGCTCTGAAACAGAATAGATGTTGCACATTATCAGAGGGAGCTAAAAACATCTGGTGGGAGGAGAGAGGGGAAGGGGAAATGCAGCATGGCGGGAAACAAATGTGCACATGGTTTCTGGCTGGCACACGCTAAACTTTGCAAAACGTTTTATTTTGGGCACTGGTTCATATAAAAATATATAAAATAAAAGAATAGCACCCAAATAACCCCAAAAGAAGATCTACATGTATGTATCTTACTAATATAATAGCAGGCCTGTCGCACCAGTTACTCAAGTTGTTCAGTGTGCATTTGCCAAGCAGCTCTCACACACACAAAAACACACACACACACACACACAAAAACACACACACAGCACGCGCGAACGCATACATACACCGCAAGCACGCACCTACACACACCGCACACATACGCACATCGTATGAACATGCACAGAAACGCACACACACACACACATCACAACAAGACAAAGGCACACACACGCACACCGCGCGACACTCGCCCAGGTACGACGTTATGTTTTGAAACATAACGGCTCCGCCATCGACACACGCGCAGGTAAGACGTGAATCGTTAAAAAATATTTAACGTTGGCACTGCTTTTAGGAGTCATTTGTGGTGAACGAATATACGTCATAACATTATAGGCAAAATGTTATTATGCGCTCAGAAATTTGTTACATTATCAACTGGGGTTTCCACATTATTGTTATGTGTTTGATTACAACTAGAGGTTGAGCGCGTGCAACGCGTGTGCGAAAACTGCAGACAAGTAGACTCTTGTCAGCGGTTTTCACACCTGAATGCTACGTGAGGTTTGATGTTTTTTACCAGAGTTGGCTCTGTTAAACTAAAAGCAAAACAAACAACCTCAGATAAAACACAGCGACCCTTTGGATGTGCCACTTCTGAGCTTCCATGCTCCCAATTATACACTTGTGAGGAATAATAATCGAGCCAGGGAAATGAGGCAGCGTAGACATTAGACATTAAGAGGGTTACCAGACACAAACACATTGCTTCAGTCTTTGAAACACAATAAAAGCACTAAAAAGTTCAATAACAAAAAATTATTTGAACAGCACAGAAAATGAGCTGCAGCATTCGACGGAAAGGAGTTAAAAGTATCACTTGTGACCCTGAGGGATACGAAAAGTGAATTGGGTGCCGAGTTGAATTAAACATTTAGTTGAACCCTGCCACTGAGGTAATCAGGAAAGGGCTGCAATTACGGCGTTTATCAGCAGGGCTCCCCGGCTGTGACAAGAAGCTTAAGGTATCTGACTGGACCGCTTCCTCGAGTCTCTGAGGGTAACCTTCCATTTCAACCGGGGTGAGCCCAAGCAAGGGAATGCACCCCCAAGGGAAGCTTAGCCTCGAAACGCTGCTTGTTGAGCCAACAGGGTGCAGTAGTGACTCATGAGCCACTTAACTGAGCTAAGTACACCCTTGATAAAGACACTTGTTTTATTGGAGGTTGAAAATTAAAACATGGAAATTCGAAAACTACTGCGAGTCTCATCGCCGCTCTATCTAATGAGCAGGATTTCCTAAACTCACATCAAACGGCGAGCATTCTGTTAGCCTAATAGTCAACTCGTAAAATACTAATATAGTAAAAATAAAGAAATAAGGAGTGGGAGCATGGACAAGGCTGTTTTGTGCTCATTGATTCCCTCGTCCATCCATTCATCCTTTACTATCGCTAGGTGAAAAGAGCTCTGCGCGATCATTAGAACAAAAGACTACACATGAATTATTCAGCGAGGCCACGGTCTGTGCGTCACCATCACCTGTGTAATTGTCCCCGCTAAAACGCCTATAACAATTGCTTTCCCGAATTATGTTAGCGGAGGTACAGACAGCGTGCTGCTTCAACGGGGGCAATGTCAACTTATTGAGATTCTTTCCCTGGAGTACAGCCCTCAAGATGTGTGGGTATACAATCCCCCCCTAATGACTGAATCAACTAACACACCGTCAGCACTTTCATCCACACAGTGACACGACACCCCACTAGCGACATAATGAAAAGAGTCGGTGTGTGCGTTAAGGAGCACTTGGCGAGGATCGCCTGCTGTGCTGACACATCCATAGGGATGACATTGACCCATGTTTGAACAGATAAAAAGATGCCTCAACGCTTATGCAAGTGAAGTAGAAATGACTCATCCAAAGACAAAACTACTCCATTATACCGAGATACAAAAGGACACTGCACACTTGTCATGAGAACTAGGAATAAAAGTTAAGTTGGGGCAGAGCTAGTTTCGTTAATGGCTCTCGCATGTATATCCAATTGTGTGTTTTGTCTCTGGGTGGGTGCGTGTGTGATTTGTGGTATGGAGGTGGAGTTGTTTTCGACAATCCTGGCGACCAATTAGGTGTGTGCGCGCTAACGTTTGTGTTGTATGGAATGGAGGTGGAGCCGTTTGAGGTCCAGATAACCGTAGGAAACACTACAGCTTTTTAAAGGGTAAAAGGAACATTAGGATCAAGAGACGAGACTCAAGACAGAATGAGGCGAGTGGCGGGTTGGAAACCTAGAGTGATGGGCTAGTGGCAATGACACAAGATTGGAACAGAACAGAAGATGAGAAAAGAGACGATATGAAAAGAAGGAGAATGGCCGGAAAGAGGCTGACTGATGCAGAAGGAGGTTTGTGTGGGTGCTTGTGTATGTGTGTGGGTGCATGCGTGTGTGTGTGCGTGAATGTTTGCATAACGATAGTATAAAACAAAAGAATGGAGATTCAACATATTTGGACATGGTTGGTTTGTTTTGAATGAACGGAAAAGAACAAACATTGAGCAATTCGTATTGTACACATTTACATAAATTGCATTATGGAATTAAAATTAAAATTATTAAAATAAAAATAAATTATAGACGTGTCTGCATGGATCTGTTAGCAATGCTGATTGTCTAGCCAACGGTATACTACACACCTATACGATTCTTTACTTCCATGAAGCGTTGCAACACAAAAATGGGTATTTATCTGTGAACACAAATTAGAAGAATGCCATTTGAATATAACATTTCAAAATAAAAATGTTTTAAAGTCTGCACCATTCTATTTTTTGTATAATGTAAACCAAAATAATATTTACCAATGCCAGAATGAGCTACTAAATACTTTTTATTTTAATGTTAACAGTCTGTAGATTTGCTAAGTATTTCATATTTCATGAATCCATGTTCTCCAGAATAAGCAACATTATTATGTATATATATATTTATTTATTTTTACTTCCCCTAGGCACAAACACGCACACACAGTCGTACACACATCAAGACTGATTAAAGCAAACCAACACCAACAAACTACAAGAAGACAAGCAACACCGCAGGGAAAGCAGTTGGTGCTGTGCTTCTTTCATAGGTCTAATGAATAAATCAGACGTACAGACTCAGATAATCATTTGTTTTGCTCGTTCTCTTCTGGGGGCTGCCAAATTACACTGCTGCACAACTAGATGGGCTTTGCAGTAACCTTGAAAGACCATATAGTCATCCGGTGATGCTTGGCGACGTATGAGACTATATAGGGTTATGTACATTTATATGAGAACTAGTTCTTAATCAAAGAGCAATCCAGCTTTGTCTTCAAACTAAGTTTGTGTAGAGTTCAAGGTTAAAGGAGTTCCAAGTTGTATCTCTATGGCCTCTATTGACCATAATGGTTTAGAACGCCATAATGTTAATGTAGGCATACATCTACCGGCAACTTCAGAGCAATAACGAGAATGGTTGCAACCATCTGCGAACTGCTTTGGAACATAATATATGCAATGAACCTATTTACTCAGTGCATCAGCCTGCATGAATATTCTGCCCTAAATGGCCTGAAACACAGCGAAACATGACCATAGGACTATCGCCGGCACTACAAACAGAGAGCCAGTTGGAAGATATCCAAAGAATTAATGTGACTTTTTCAATGGTTATGGCAAAAATCGATTTTCCTCAGTTTAGTGTTGTACAGGTCCTTCAGGGTATTGTGATTACCAGTGGAAACGTTAAATTGTCTGAAAGAACTTTTAGCAAATTTCTGTATACAGAAAGGTGCAAGAGTCCTACAGAGTCCAATCATCTTACCAGCAGATCTTTATTTTACGATTTTCTAAACACCGGATAACAGAGCTGTGCTCCCCCACGATTGAATTCCCAACATAATGTTAGCTACAGCTGTATGGGTAGTCTTCACATCTAATGGCTTTTTCGCTTTACGTTAGCAAAAATAACTATTTCTTGGAATGAATTGTGCTTACTTTCGTATATAAATCATTGAAGAAGTTTGCATCGTGTGCCAAAACAATGGATGATGCCGTGAGTTCGCAGAACATTTATTTTAGTTCTGTTTTGCAAAGATCTAAGTGCAGTTTTGCTGTGAGGGCTAGTGCACGTCAAAATTGCTGAATAGCAATTTTTTGCAGCATTTAACCGGAAAACTTAAACATATCCCTTTGGGAGCAGGTGCTCTTGATCAAACTGAATTTATTCACACCTATAAAATATTCAACAGTTCTTATGAATGACTACCTAAATCAAAAAGTTTGAAACTAATGTAACTAAATATAACTAACACATAACCTTAAGGTGTTCCCTGATAAGTTTAATCAAAAACCCTATAAACACAAAGAAAATCCTTATTCAAATGTAATCGAATGAAACTCAATGTTCATGATAATATACAATTGTGGGTTAACGCTTCTTCTAAATCCAATGCTTTATCACCCGTTGAGAATAAGACATAGGTGGTCTGAGAAATGTGATTACAATTAATGACCATGTAACACTGTCCAGTTCAAGATTGATGTGTCAGTGTCACTGTTTGAATGCGCCTGGACTCATAGAATCAAGTGCACACTATGCAAATTGCCCAAGCATGCAAGTGTATGTGATATGTAGAGGGATTATGTATGTGACATGTAGTTAATCTAGTAGACGTGAGCATTGCATGCTGGGATCAAAGACACCTTAGCTAAGCCTGATGCCAACAACTCCTGATACAGCCACAAGTGAAGTTGATGGCATTTTATGGAAAAATATTGTCTGTACTTGATTGAAGTTGTTGCCAGAGGTTTCAAGACTGCCGCGACCGGAGGATTTGCTTTCCTTTGTTTTATATGATTGAGGACGCTCAATTTTGAGTTGCTGGATCTACATTCTGGGTCAGCGTCGATTCCAATCAGGTTCCTGTCTGACACGAGGCAGGGTTAGAGAACATCTGGGATTGCCCATCTTCATCATCTTCCTGAAAATTCATGCCTGGAGCAGATAAGATCTAAGGCTTAAGCTAAGCGCAGCAAGCATACAAACAAACACACATTCTACCCGGGTAGCACATGCACATTGAATACACTTGGACGGACATGGATACAAACTAAACTCTTTGGACTGGACTTTGACGAACATTGATAGACAACATAAGCTGTAAAGAGACACTTTACTTTCGGTTCCTTTATTTCTTTTATAGATTGGGGATTTTAATCTGAACCGTGATTCTACTTTCTGTTGATTGTGAAAATAAACATCCCTGTATTTACCTTTTACATTAATCCATCCCTCGCTCCTTGAGTTGAATCTGAGTACAGTAGTCAATTAGGTGTTGTTCTTACTGGGTTACACAAGCAATTCCATTCCAGGAATCCCACTATTCGACATGAGAACAAAATCTTTCATACAAAATAGCACAAAGCTCTAGAAAAACATGGTGGTATGTGAAATATGTACATACAATTATCGCACAGATCAAATAAGGCTAATGTAAGACTGGACTACTTCACAAGAGCCACACGTTGAATGTTCCACTGCAGGATATTGATTTCTGCCACCAATCTCCAGGGTAGGAACACCCGCGTTTCCACACACATAATCCAGACATATCAATACTGGCAGCGGAGGCCAATACAAATCATTTCATTGAGGCCCGAGACATAATTTACGTTAAAAAAAAAAATCGGTAGTGCTGAGCTTCTTACCGATCGATTATCAGGGGACAATGGGTTGTACAGAAGGCCTTTAATGAAACTCGGGATGGATCGCAGTGGGGGAAAAAGACCAAAGCTAACTAGAAAATGCATTTCCTGCAGAAAACGCGTCGAGTGCTTTAGTACAAAGTGAGGTTGAAAATATATTTTTAAAAAAAATGGCACATAGCATAAGAGATATAGAAACGTTAAATGGCTTAAATCAAGTGAACGGATTTGAACAAAAGTTCAAAAGTCTAAATGGAGTAAACACTGTAAACATGCACACCATTTAAGAAAAAGTAAATGGTTGGAAATAAATAAAGGGATCGCTGAAAGAAAAGCACAAAGCATTGCTAAAAATGCAGAAATGTAAAATTAATTGAACTGAAGGAACCACAAATGTATTGCCCTGCTGTGTGTGTGTGTGTGTGTGTGTGTGTGTGTGTGTGTGTGTGTGTGTGTGTGTGTGTGTGTGTGTGTGTGTGTGTGTGTGTGTGTGTGTGTGTGTGTGTGTGTGTGTGTGTGTGTGTGTGTGTGTGTGTGTGTGTGTGTGTGTGTCTAAGAGAATAGCGAGCCGGTGCGTGATTAAAAGTAGCTAAATAAAGGGAACATAGGGAAAAACCACGAAATCTGGCAACACTGCCTGAACGTCCTCAAGAAGTAGCCCAATCTGCCGGGAGAAACTGCCCAATCTGGCAACACTGCTGAACGTCATCACGCTCCAGCGTCAACGTAAATCAATGAGACCAACTGAAAACGAAGCCGGTATGAAACTCAAACTGTAATTCTGAAGAAAGTTTAAATGATATCAAATATCATTTAGTGTGTAGATTTGTTAAATAGTCTGAACGAAGATAAACGGTTGAAAATTTATTTAATTTTGTCTTAAACAGTTGAAGTTCCAGAGAATGGTTCGCCGTCCTCCCATTGACTCCCATGTTAAAAAGAGATAATATTTTAAAAGTAGAATATCTTAAAATGTATTAAATATTTTAAAAATCTGAAAAGAAGCGCGGGATTCCAAGCTATTCTGAATATTTTCAAATTTGAATGGAGTCTCGAGGTGAAATATTGAGGAAGTAGATAGGTCCCAATATTTGTAGGGAATAAGAAAGAAAGAATAAAACTTATGAAGAACAATAGTTGAGCGCTGCACGCAGTACTCACCTAACTAAGGAAGACACTTGCTTAACAATAGACGAGTCATATCTTAATAGTACCGAAAGAGTTAAATAACCAAACCCTTTTTTTAGTGGATGTCGATTTGAAGGAAGACCGGCTTATTAAACACAGCAGCAATGAAGATCGGCAAACAAAACGCAGCAGCAAAGCAAACACCACCAGTGGTTGCTACACCACTAACCCAGGCCTCCACACCACTAACCCTAGCTGCTACACCACTAACCCAGGCCTCCACACCACTAACCCAGGCCTCCACACCACTAACCCAGGCCTCCGCAACACTAACCCAGGCCTCTGCACCACCAACCCAGGCCTCCGCACCACTAACCCTAGCCGCTACACCACTAACCCAGGCCTCCACACCACTAACCCAGGCCTCCACACCACTAACCCAGGCCTCCGCAACACTAACCCAGGCCTCCGCACCACCAACCCAGGCCTCCGCAACACTAACCCAGGCCTCCGCAACACTAACCCAGGCCTCCGCACCACTAACCCAGGCCTCTGCACCACTAACCCAGGCCTCTGCACCACTAACCCAGGCCGCCACACCACTAACCCAGGCCTCCACACCACTAACCCAGGCCTCAACACCACTAACCCTAGATAGGCTGAAACCCAGAATGTGAGAAACAACGTCGACCTCCAAAGGCTCTCCACCCAAGTCCGCACCTCAGTGATTGCATGAATAAAACCCATTTACATTGACTCATCAACCGCTCGCTTTAATTATTAGGATAAGGAAAAAAGGGAAAGCTCAATACATGTACTTTTGCCAACCCCTGTCCAGCACCTCAACCCCACTGATCCTCATCCTCCTTTCCAATACAGCCACCACAGCCCTTACTTGCAGCCCTGATAAGATGTGCAGGTTGCAATATCCTCTGGAGAACCGCCTCGTATGAACCTAGATATGTGCAAGGTATCAGGGTCGGGAAAGACAATATCCACAGGAGCAAATGTGAATATCCACAGAAGCACAATATGAATCATATTGTGCTTCTAGAGCCCAGGGAGGTTGGGTAATACAAAGCAAAGTCAATAAGGCCTTCTTCCTCCTTCCTTCACAACATTGTAAAAATGATTACTACCAACTCAGCGGATCACATTTTTTTTGTGACGATTACTCTATTCACAGATTTTTTTTCCATGTTAATAAATTCAATTTATGTAGCGCTTTTCTCGCACTCAAAGGGCTTTACATAGGAGCACAACAATAAACAAACAAAAGGAAATGTAAAGTTGATGGGGCTTGGGTTGGTGGGTGATCTAGGGGTAGGCGGAGGAGAAGAGATGGGCCTTGAGGTGGGACTGGGAGACGGTGAGGGAGTCACGGATATGTTGGGGGAGGGTGTTCCAGAGCCTGGGAGCTGCCCTGGAGAAGGCTCTGTCACCACGGCTGCGGAGTTTGGTTGTGTTGGTGGAGAGGTGACCGGCTGAGGAGGATCTGAGAGCCCGGGGGTGGGGGGGGGTCGATAGAGGGAGAGAAAGTCAGAGAGATATGGGGGGGCCAAATTGTGGAGGGCTTTGTAGGTGAGGACCAGGAGTTTGTAGTGGATCCGGTGTGAGATGGGGAGCCAGTGGAGTTTTTTGAGGACTGGGGTGATGTTGTGCCACGATTTAGTGCGAGTAAGGAGACGGGCTGCTGCGTTCTGGACCAGTTGGGAGTCTTTTGATGGAGGTGGTGGTGATGTTGGACAAGAATACATCATCTGCATCAGTTGGACTAATCTGGATAAATACAGAATTTACTGTATAACTTGGCATTGTTGGAGAACTTTAACATAGCAGTGTTTACAAGAACACATTTCTAGTTGTGAATCGAACACCTTTGAATGCATGTTCAGGCACTATCGACCCAGTAGTAGTAGGCCATCACTACTTTTTATTGTCAAACATTGACAAAACGGCTGTAAACTGTTGATAAAACAAATTTATTCTGCATTGCCTTGGGCACAGTCTGAAACGTGAGATTGAGTTCCGCAGCAAAAAAAGTGAGCCTGTGATTATGGGCTCTGAAGAGACTAACGGATGTTGTGTATATCGCTCGGATATTGGTCATCTCCAAAAGCAACATCTGCTATGCCACATGCATTTAGCTAGAAAATTTCTGCAAAGCCGTTTTGAATATAAAACTGGAATTAATGGTTAGCCAAAATCTGTTCTTAAAGAGTGCTTATTGCAAATATTTAATCAGAATAGCACACAAATGCCAAACCAATGAATGTGAATAATTTGTTTGAAGTGATACCAGTGTTGGAATGCAATGGGCATTTGCATTTATTTGCATATTAGATCAACATTGATTTATTTTCATAGACTTTAAAGATATTTAGGATGCAAATAAAACGCATGCCCTGCAACTGAAAATGCCCTGCATAGCAATGTGCTTGGCTACGACAAGTCCATATTCCAGTGAAAAGGTTGGTGGACTGAAAAAGTGTTAGAGATGAGAACTTTTGCCCTTTTATACAATTCTGCATTTAATATATACATTAGGAAACGTCAACCTCAGTTGGGAAGCAAAGAGCCAGGGACCATGCAAGGCACATTAATGGAAAAGCTTTATGACACCCTAACAATGTTAAACTGTTAGACTACATTATGGCAATAATCAACTCATCCCTCCTGAACATTATATTAAAGTACTATCAAAGCCCACCTGCAGCATAATCAAAGGGAAAAGCTTGAGATGTTTGCTTGGCCTTTCTATAGAGAGGACAATGTTTGTAAAACATGGAGGCAATGTGGCCGGAAGGGATCCCTTTGAGAAAGAATTCCCTGTGATGTACACCCTGTCTAGTCATGGTTGAGAAATCATGTCTTGAGAGAAGATTAAACATTGAGGCTCCGCATGGGAATCAATGAAGTGGGAAAAATTGATATAATACCCTCTCGTGCAAAGATGACGTTAAAGTTGAAAAGCAAAAACCTCCAGGTGTCTCCATCACCAATGTCTGAATTTGCTGAATGGATGAATATGGAAAATAAGTCAAATAAACCACATGTAGTGCATATCAATCGGTACAATACATCAAGCATCTAATGATCTCCATCACAACTGTATAAGTATAACAAGTGGTGCTTGACTGTATTCATTTATATTTATATAATTGAACACTTCATTTCTGTGACAATAGTCAAAGTAATTGAGGGACTGGAGAAAATGCAGCAAAACAAAAATCTATTATGATTCAAATTACTAGCCAGCATATTAATGGAAAATGTTTACAATTTTAAAGTTTAACATGTGCATTGATTCACTGACACACGCCTCCCAGCAGCAGCAGGTTTACTTTCTGATATTACTGCAGGTCAGCAGCGATGGAGAAGAGCTCTTTATCTGCAGGGACAGACCCAACACCTCGCAAATAACAGAATACAAAGGGAGGCATGAACATGATGGTTCACCTGAAGGTTCAACTAACGACCCAACAGGAATTCCATGAAAACCTGCAAAACACGGCCACATTTTCCAGAAGGAAGAATATTTAGACAGCCCTGGAGAGGTCTTCACTTGCACTTTTTAATTGGGGATGTACACAGATGCGTGCCCCAGTATGCATCTTTGCATGTTTGGCAGCAAGCATGAAAGTGAATTCATACGTATTTTCATGCAATACAGTTAACGTACAGAGGAGCAGCACTCAAGTCTTTACTATCTGACTCATATGAAAGTTACACACAAATATCTTCAATCCTTTTGAAAAAAAAAATATATTTTTTTTTAATGAGACAGGGCAGGAACTGTATGCCAGGCTGGCCTTGAAAAGAGGAACAAATTATACAAGAGAAAACAATACTGGGTCAGAAAAAAAAAATAATATATATATATATATATATATATATATATATATATATATATATATATATATATATATATTGAGCCCACTTCCATCAAGTTCTGCAGATCAAGATAGACTGGTGAAATAGGTTAGACGTTGACGGAAAACGTTATGTTTTGTTGACAGGTTTGACAGGAGAGAGCGGTTATTTACATCCTGGCATTTAAAAAACACGCAAGCTGTAGTTTGGTGACTAAGCGGGAGAGGAGGTTTCAGAGTTTGACATCACAGAAGGTAAGTCCAGACCTACCATAATAACCGTCATGTAGCCGTTAGTCAGCACAGCAGGCATCTATGCGAATCAACTGGCACTTTAACATAGTATTGAGCATTGTGTAGCATCTTATCCTAGCTATCTTGTTGCACAAAGGGAATGGGTTAACCTAACAATTGTAAGTACTTGGCACTTGTTTTTATGAACATCTTAACTTTATCGACAGCGATATATTGGCATTTCCCTTTCTTCTCAAAAATGTACTTACTGTAAGTCGCTTTAAATAAATGCCCTAAATGTAAATGTCACCTGGTAGAACTTTTTACTATTTCTGTAGGCAAGTTAAAATAATATATATCCTTTTATCCTTACGCATCATATTAAAATCCCCAGCCGTCTCTGTCCCTCAGTAGCTCTTAATGTCCTTGTTGCCTATGGTCAAAAATTAACACTAATCATAATTCAATATCACCCATCTCTTTTAGGCCTTGCAGGTAGTCTTTCATTGTCATTGGAGTGGCAAAGGTAAAGTATCATAATGTGATGTGGCACTCTTTTCTAAACTATTGGACCATGTACCTGAGAAATTAACATTTATCTTAGTATTACTCAAAATCATTTGAACTAATTTAATGTACAATGTTACCTTATTTTGAATGTCAGCAGTTTGTGTCACACATTGCATTGAGATTCCCTTGTCATTTAAATTTTGCACCCTTGGGAATTTGCATTTAGATCAATGGAAAATAATTCTGCATCTCTATTGTAGAATCGCCTATTTCAGTGAAATAAAGGGTTCAATCTTTATGGCGTTGGAATGCCCTGGGAAGGAGCAGAACGCACTATGGACCATCCACTTTATGGTGCCAGCACTCATTACTCGGATGAAAATTGCCATTCACTTTGAGGTTTTCTAACATTAATATAAGTTCCCCTAGCCTGCCTATGGTCCCCCAGTAGCTAGAAATGGTGTTAGTTGTAAAAGGAGAACTAGCTATCTTGCTCTGCCTTTGAAAAAACAAAGCTTAGACGCGCAGATTTGGAATTTGCCCCCTGTATGTCGTCATACGGGGACATGTTACATCCCCTTTCTCTGCTTTGCCCAATGAGCTACGACGACAATGAGCTAGCTACGATGAGCTATGTGTGTGTGTGTGTGTGTGTGTGTGTGAATACACACACACAGTTTTGTACACTGTGTTGTACACTTCTTTGTTATTTTGATAACCGTTCTGCTGTTGGTGTTATGGCGCCTCACACGTCGGGTTCGCTGACGTCTCTGGTACTTCCACAACGAGACTCGTAGTGGGGGTTATCTCAGCCATGGTTGAGAAGGAATTGGGGGGAAAGGAACTTCGGCTTAGACTCCCTAAGGTACATGAACCACGACATGGAGGAGAAAGGGATTGTTGCCCGCGATTGTTTCCCGCCAGAGCCCTGCTGCCTGCTGCCTGCTGCCCACTGCGGCGAGGCACCACCGCCACGAGAAACCACCCCCGTGGCGGTGGTGCCCCGTGGCGGTGGTGCCTCACAAAAAAGAAGCACCACCACCGTGGGGACAGGTCTCCCGCCGGAGCACCGAGTTTTAGAATATTTACAGAACACGGCCAAAAGCAGTGTGCCTCACCATTGCGATACATCCACTGTAAACACGAGTTCATGATACCGTGGCCGTAAGCTGCTCAGTGCCACAGCCCCACCCTCCACCTAGACCAGGGTCTAAAAACGGCACGTTTGCGGAAAACTTATTTTGGGACTGGGTCGTAGTGGCTGTAATTCTGCACCAAGGCAGAATTCCTTGAACAACTTCAAATACTGTGTTAAGGGCCCACTATATATAATCATCCATAAAGTAGCATGCTATGGGACCTTTAATAGTGTGTAGTTGAAGGCTTGGCTAACTGTCAGTTAACATAATTATTAAAAGAAAAAAAACAAATTGTTTCAGTCAGTTTCAATGCAACAATTACTTTGTGAGAATTTGCAATGGCTAATTTAAAGTTGACGGCTTTTCAAATTGTCAGTTAAATCAAGTTAATTTATAAACCCAGCATTTGTAAGACCCCTACAGAGTTATTAGGAGTTTAAATGCACAACTTTAATTTGTGTGAATCATGCGAGTGCTTATTTTTAGAAATGAATCATTGAGAATCATTGAGATTAGGTTTTATGCAGTTGTGTAAATGTGAATGCATTCGGTTGACTTTTTCGGTAAATCGTCTATTACTATATCACCACCATTAAAAGACTTTATGCAGATTGTGACATTTCAAATATCCCAAATTAATAGCTTTTTAAAATGACCAGATACTCCCTTGAAACACATTTAACCAATGATTTTTTTTTTCCAAAGATCCCTCATCCTTTACTGAAGCCCCTTCCGATGAATTCAGCCATTTATCCGTCATTTTCATTTAACCTTCCTTATATTCTTACCATCATTTTTCATCATATAATAATACTGTTCACTTCACTTGCCTGGCTGGACTCTTAGTCGGCGTGGATGATATTTGGGGGCCATCCTCTTGAAGCTTTGTCTCTAACTGATGATGCGCTTGTCTTGAGACCATGACATAACAACAATAACAATTGGTGTAGCCCATTTTGTTTGTTCATTATAGCCTATTATAGGATTTATTGATCCGTTTAAGAGACATTTAATACGTATGGTACCTAATCTCAATAGGTCATTATGAGCCGATTTATTTCGGGTTAGTCTTGTTAGTACATTGAACAATGTTTTAAACATATTTTCCTCAGTGATGTCCTGGATATTAGGAAAAAAAACGTGTTGAATATCAGCATCAGCTGATATTGTGAAATATTTTAACAAAAAAAAGAAACGCACAATTTCAAACCCTCCAGCAAATATGCAGTCGCTTAGCTCCAGGCCTGTGATTTATAAACCATCAACTTCCGTTTAACCTGAAGCTGGAAGCCAGCTACCATCCAGACAAATAGCTGTCCAGCCTTTAAGTGACGTTAGAGCAACTTCTGTGATTTATGTGGGCCAAAGTTTTCCGGTTGCATTTTCAATCCACCATGTACATTTAACATGACTATACAGGAATACATTAGCTAGTGTGCCAACTTTTTTAACTTCACTTTTTGAAACCACTTAACCCCTGCAAAGGACGAGCCGTATGTTAGTAGTTCACATGAAATAGATTAATCCTGCATTTTTTGGCATCCTGCTTCCCTGAAGGACACGACACACAACTAGAATACTGTCAACATATTGAGCTTACCTTAAACTGCCTAAATCGACTTTGAACACCGGCGCTACAAGAGCTGTTATGAAAGTGTTGTAAGTACTTATTTGCATATTAAGCAGGCAAACAAAATCAGGAATAGTCTGCCTGATAAGGTCACTGGGAGGCACATTAAAGTTAATGGCAGTGACTGATCCGGTTAAATGTAAATGTAAATGGACTGCATTTATATAGCGCTTTTCTAACCATTGGCCACTTAAAGCGCTTTACAATGTTACCTCACATTCACCATTCACGCACACATTCACACACCGACGGCGGAGTCAACCATGCAAGGCGACAGCCAGCTCGTCGGGAGCTAACAGTCAGGGTTAGGTGCCTTGCTCAAGGACACCTCGACACTCAGCTAGGAGGAGCCGGGGATCGAACCAACAACCTTCAGGTTACCAGCCAACCCGCTCTACCTCCTGAGCTACTGCCGCCCTACGGTTACAATCCCTGGTTCGGTGTGTCCGTAATGGTGCAGCATAGTGCAGCAGCACTATGCGCAACATTGCAGTGTTTCCCATACATAGACCAATGTGTGGCGCAGCGCCACAAAATCAACACCGAGCACCACAAATTTATTCTGCTTATTTTTTCTTTTTTTTGCAATTTTTAAATATAAACATCGTTCCGTTCATTCATCTCCTTATAGCACTCTTTCTCCCTGACATTCCCGTTCACACACGAACACGCAGACACAGAGACAAGCTCGCATTCATGCCAGTGGTGCGCGGGTAAACTTATAAACAGCTGATTCGCCAGCTCCTCCTCTCAACGCGCCTATCAAAGGAAACCCCCGCAGCAGCGGGATATTTGGCACAGTGAACACGGTCGGCAACCGTTTTACCAAAGTTTAGTGTGATTTAATGTGCTCAAAAACACTTGCCAAAAATGATTGTTAACTCAGAAAAGATAATGTTAGCCCTTATGAACTCAACGTTATCGATATTGAACATCCCACACCCTAAGTCAGCATAGATAACATTGGTAACGCAGCAAACTATACTATTAATATGAAATGCGGTTGTAGTTGAGATAGGCTACGGTATTAGACTAGTACCCCATGCCCGATCTGCCGGCGATTTGAATTCGCTCTGCAGCAGGGGCTGGAGAGCAATACATTTCTTTCTGTTTCCGATCCACATTTACTGGAGCCAATCACCAAGCTGGCTTTCCCCCCTGGCGCGCTATTGGCTGGTTTAACGCAATGACGACAGGGAAGCGTTTGTTGCGATCGTTGGACTGATTGGTTGAAGGACTATTTTCACTTTTATTATTATATTTATACCGTCAGGATTCTCTGGTACAAGTAATCAGCGGAACTCTGTTAGGTGCTTCCTGATAAATCTGGCAATGCACACCCACTTCCAGAATATGTCAAACTAATAGCAGCAAATATGTTGAGTACACATGAAACATTTCAGACAACCAAACACACACACTGCAAGCTCACCAAGCAAGGCTGACATGTTGGGGAAAATCCTGAGTAGCTCCGGGGTGATGGCAGGGCTGTTCTCCAACGTGACCAACCTGCACAGAGAGGAAGAGATAAAAGAAGTGTGATGGGGCAATGCAACACATAAGAGCAAAGGAAACACCTGAGACAATAGAGGCAAAGGCGATATGAAGGATGAACCAGGAAACACAAGCAGGAGGTGCAGAAAGATAGGCACAGATAACATCAAGCTCAATGTCACGTTGCATTTCCCTCAAGGTTGCAACAAGAAACCTTCATCACCAGTATGCATATAGCAATTACATCATCATATGTGCCTGGATTCATTAACATAGGCCAAGGCCAGCTCTTAGTTCCTAAAAACAGCCCTGTTTGCTGTCACCAAGGTAAAAATATGCGCATTCGTGGCAGATGAGACTACACAAAATTGTTGAAATACAAGTTCATCGTTCACAGTTTGCAGTGCATGCATAAGAAAACCTGTTTTGCCGACAGCCTGTGTGGCAAATAAATATGTATACACATGTACTATATGCTTTATAAATAACTATAAATGCGCACAGACACAAACCTACGTTTAAAAAAAACTGCCATTGTTTGTCTTTTTTATTTATTTGACTTGCAAGTGCAGAAATATATTTAAAATAAAAGTATATTGTTTTTGCTCTTTATTTTTGTGGCTGATTTATTTTCTTCTGAGAACGGACGGTTTACTTAGACAACAGACTTGAAATACATTATTAAACCTCAAGCTGTGTGTGCGTGCGTGCGTCTACCACTGCTCTAACCCATTCTCTAGAAGGTGTGTGTGTGTAGGTTTAAGTGAATGTGTGTGCTTTCTCCTACCACAGCTCCAGTCCATCCTCCATGAGGTATACATGTGGAGACTGCGACACGTCAGTGCTCAGCTGGATGACAGGAAGAAGAAAGGGATACAGGTTCTTGCTCTCTGATCCGAGGCCCTGCGAATAACCACGGAAAACACAATCAAAGCTTGAAAATGCAACCCAAACACTTAAAAAACACCTTCTGTGGAACCTCTTCATTCTGACCCATGAATTGCTCTTCCCCCTCAGAACCTATTTTTCAACAGATTCCAGTAACATCTTTCAACGGAAACACAACCTTTACTGACCCAATGCCCTTTAGAATCACTCAGTCATTCTCTGCTACTATAAATTCTCAAGAAAATGACATAGTATGTAGAGACAGAGTGTGTGGGTGTGAGTTTAGCAGTGTGTGTAGCAGTTTCCATTGAAAAGAGGCAGGCACAAACATTAATGCAAACATTTGAACATTAGACAGTAGCAATACAAAGTCACAATATTTCCAAAAATATATAGAAATATGTATAAAATAAAAATGGCGGACACAATTTCTAAACTTTTCGCAAACTTATTCGTTACCTGCTCTAACGAATGATTTTGGAAACAGTCACCTTTAAGTAAATTTGATGTACTTTACAATAAATCACATTTATACTGAACCTGCACGATTAACGACCGCAATTATGTATAGGTTGCATTTTGTTAAAACAAATCTGCATGTAATTGCGAAAGTGGTCATGTGGTCAGTACTATTTGTCAGTACATACTTTCCAATTCAAATAAATAAAACAACTCATTTTGGCAACTTTGCGTATATATTGAATATATTCAAACTTTTTGGCAATGAAATAAGGTAATAAGCATTAACTTTCCTTAATTATACAATTTAAAATACTGCTTAACACCTCGTTTCTCATTAAAAATAAACAATAAATATATTCACATGAACTGGTAAGTGGGCTAGCTGTGACCGGACTAGGGTTAGGAAAAATTATCGATTCTTCGATGCATCGCGATTCTCTCGAGAACGATTCCGACTCGAAGCAGAAAAAGGTTTGTTTTTTTATTTATTTTGTTTGCCTGCTGCAACATTCTGTTCGCCAGAGAGGGATAATTTTAGTAATTTTTAAATTATTTAATTTATCTTCAGTGTGTATTGGCCAATCTGATTTGTCTTGACACGATTGCGATTCAGCCTACGCATAGCATGCACGCAAACTCACAGCCAGACACAATAACTCCTAATTCAAGAGCAGCTTTTTCTTTAATGACATAGAAAAGAAAGATTAGAAAGAAAAGAAAACTGAAGACAGTTTGAAGACAATAATCAATGCAAGCTGCATTGATTATTGCATTGTTCCTAGAAAGCCATATTTGTGACAAAAGCTTTCTCTCTAATAAAATATTAGATAAGTTAATTAATCTGTTGATGTCTTTAATGAACATCACAAAAGTAGGAAGTGATTAGCAAACTCTGAGTAGCAAACTCAGATGTATATATATATTTATGAAAATCACGCATGGAAATGTACATAAAAAAATTTGGTGCATCGAGATGCATCGATAATCGTTTTAGAATCGAATCGTTGACCTCATCCTCGGAAACTAATCGAATCGTGAGGTGCTAAGAGATTCCCACCCCTATCCTGGACTGCCCTCTAGACTCCAGAGACGGTGCTTGAGGAGGAGGATGTTAGACAGACTGATGTCATGGACAACCCCTCTCACCCCCTACTAGAGACTCTGGGGGCGTTAAGTAGCTCTTTCGGCAACAGACTGCTAGACCCATGGTGTAAGAAAGAGTGCTTCAAAGGGTCCTCTGTTCCAACGGCAGTTACGACGTTTAAACGCTTGCAAAACATACTATTGTCTCTGTCACTCACAACACCCAAGTCGCTATAAACAGTTTATCTCAGGTTTTATAGGCTATTCATTCTTACACCTACACAAGTGTAGTACCCACCTACCTATACTTCAAATATTTCAAAAACTTTTTCTTACTACACTAGAACGGTCTTGAGACCTGGGGCACTTAAGACATTGCATTAGCATGCAAACAGTTCAGACAAATGGCCTATGACTTTGGTCTAAAGAGTTGGCACTGATGGGTCCTGCGTTTGCTGGCTGCTGAGTGAACCAGCAACAGCAACTGCCCACATGCATGCACTGAGGATGGGGATCGGCCCAGTGCTGGCCAGAGGAGTGGAGCTCTTGCCTGGGGGTAGGGGGGCTTCCCAACCTGGCGCGCTATTGGCTGGTTTAACACAGGGACGACAGGGAAGCAACAGCAAGCAGCCAATTGCGTACAGAGTCAGTTGAACTAGGCCAGTTGATCACACATTTTGTGCTGAAGAAAGTGACAGCAGCCTTCCCAGACCAACGTGCTATCTACGATTGATCTTGGTCTGGCAATAGCCAGGCTAGCCTGGGGGTATTTCGGTCTTGTTTTTGTTCAGTAGAACATCGGAGCGATATACATATATACAAGTAAATGGTTGCTAAGCGACGTCAACGTCTTTGGCTGACTATTTCTCTGCTGATCAACACTACGAATGCTGGTAACAAATAAATTGTAAAAAGACAACATGTGAAGTTATTTTTTCGTTTTGGCAAGTAGCCGTGTAATAAGCGGGATTATGTATAGAACATCGCCGGTCATTATCGAAAATAAGTCCCTTCAGGGCGAACAAGACACCTCCGCTGCGCATTGGTGTCCTGCTTATTTTCCCGATAATGACCAGCGTTCTATCCCTTACATATCCCGCTGCTTCGGGTTTGCCTTTGCCTTTGTCGCGCTTGTCTCTGTGTTCGTGTGTGAACGAAATGACAGGGAGAAAGAGTGCTATGCGGACATGAATGAACGGAACGATATTTATATTTAAAATCACAAAAGAAAAAAAGAAGCTGAATCAATTTGTGGCGCTCAGTGTTGATTCTGTGGCGCTGCGCCACACATCGGTCTATGTATGGGAAACACTGGGCTGTTTTTTCTAGACTTACACGTCTTAATCGCATTTACTTACTGACTCACAACGGTTTGTGGTGCTGCTACCTCATCTGAACTAAACCAGGGCCATTGTCTTGGCTTTAAAATATTGTTACATTTGACAGGTGAGCATCTACTGAAACTAAATGATAAATTACTTTATGCTTACTATCTCCAGGATCAGCCATAATGCTCCAATGAGTGGCATTTTATTATGTTACTGGTTGTTAGTTTTGTTAACCGTTAAATTATATGCAATTATAACTATTTGAGGTTGCTGCAATCCAACCGGAGAGAGAAAACTGTAGACATGTTGATTTATTTTGAGTTATTTAATTATCTTTTAGTTCAAAAGCTAGCAAGTACTAAAGGACAGATAAGGCAGACAGACAGCCAGGGAATGGCTCCAGGTTTTCATGACCATAACGGTACCTAATTGTGATGGGTTAGTGTGTGAGGGGAAAAGGGTCATTCAATGGCACAGAACCCTGGCCAATTTGGATACAAGCTAATTCTTGGAGACAATTTGGAGCCTGTTCTTGGCAGCAGCACACTAGGCCTTTAAAAACACAATTTACGCCAGAAATAAATAGAGTAGCCACCTGCTACTAATCAACCAGTGTGCCTGGAGTCAACAGTTATCACAGAGTTTAGACAATAGACGATTTGTCCCGCTCTATTTGGGAAAAAAAAGTATCGTTCAACATCACATGACACTAAAAGAGATGCATGTAACTTATGTACTTTGAATAATCATAAAATGGCAATGATAAGTTAGAGATGAAGAATATATCCCAGGTCGGATTACTCCGACAACAATGCTACAGGCAGTATGTTCTCCTTCAACTGCGAACGTACTAGATCCTACATGTCCTAAAAGACTGGTCCTGAATTTGTTAAAAAGCTCCATGACCTGGCCCTGCTAAAACGAGCGTAAATCTCGGGAATTGCATTTGAAAGATGGGAGACAGCGGCATCCATTCAGGACGGATGACAAAAACTGGATTATAATTTGCAAACAAATAAATTGCAAACATTTAAATGCTGATCAACTTACAGTATAGCACTCGTCACCGCTTGTCACTGTCAAAAAGTAATAATTATGCTCGTCTTAAAATATATACGATGTCCTCGGCTCACATTTTGCTGGCGTTCCTTCTCCTTCATCAACCTGGCAACCATCGTGAGCATCGAGTCTGAGGAGGAGGGGCGGGCAGACTTTTCTCTCCCCTAATGTGAATTTGGACTGCGGTACCCCTTTACATTACATATTGTACCTTTCAATAGTCCAGCAAATGAATCAATTTTTCCTCCATGCCCAGAGCCAGAGCCGTCTACTCGGGGGGGTTGGAGAGAAAGACCCAAATTGTGTACATTAAGTGAAATAGCATTTGGTTTTATATTTTTTATTTTAGCCTTTTGTTACATCCCCGCCAGACTATTTTTGTCACTTTCCATTTTTAACTCTGTATGTATCCTTCTTACATCAATTGCGTTGCATTTTTAGAGATATATTTTCATCAGTTGCCTGAACGCAGATTCATTCACATGCAGTGCACTTTGAATAAGGCGCTGGCACTGTGTATATGGGGCTTTTCTCTTTGTATCTTCCTTCACACTCAATTCCCAAACCCACCATCCCCACAGAACCACAGAAACAGATGTATTTTCTGGTTATGTAAGGGAAACATCAGAAAACCCTTTACCACCATGTTCCGACTACAGAGAAACCACTGTGTCATCACAAACGTATGACATTCAGAAGATGTACGCGAGTTGACTGTGGGTGTGTGGTTTGTGTGTGCAAGTAGGAGTGTGTGCGTGTGTCCCTACCTGGACAAGGTGGATGAGAGTGGTGAGAATGGCACAGCGCAGCATGTTATGATCCTCAGACTGTTTCCAGAGCAGAGGCAGGTATTGCACCAGACAGCCTACGTATGGCCGGATCTAATCCAGAGAAGAACAACAAAAAACACACATTGAATTCACACAAGTTCACACTAAAGTGTCTAACCAAGCAAACTACAGCCAAGGACCAATGTGCATACGTCTGAATATTTGCAGCATCCACACAAGAGGGAGGGAATATTAAAGGGCCCATCTTTTAACAGCAGGTGTGATTTTGATGATGTTGCTGATCCTTTATCAATCGTGGTGGTCATTCTCAACTGCAAGAGGATTTTTTTAAATAGCCGGTAATGGCTAATCATCATCATCGCACATAAATTAGGGTGCCTTTAAATATGTAAGAAGCATTCTCCCTGATGCATATTTATTACTTAGGCCACGTTTTGATTGATCACGGCAGATGCTAATACCCATTCAAAATATGTAAAAAATGCGGCAACACGACAACAGCTATTAGATTAGCTCTGTTCTTCCCAAACTACATTGAAACTTGCCGGAGGACCTATATTATTGGAGTATATAGTGCAATCACCATGATAGTAATTCATCCATCATAATTCAGCCCAGTTAAATTAATTTTGTAAACCATCAATTGAGATAGTTAAAAATAATAGGCGTAATTAAGTAATATTTTTGTTATAGAGCACTGTTATAATACATAAAACTATCCCACTTATGTAGTAGCATGAATGTTTATTTATCAGGCCATTATCACCCATTATCAACTAGCACAAGTATTCAAAAATAACATTTAAAGGGTTGGCTGCTACAGTCATTTCTGGTACTGGTAAAGCCTCATCCAAACACTTTGCATGGCTTGTTTGATTGAGACGACATCGGAAAACCAAATGACAAAAAAAAGAAAAGAAATGACAACCCGAAAATGTGAGCTTATATGCATAGTGGAAAACAGTTCTTCTCTACACTATCTCACAGAGCGCAACAAGCCCATCCAGACGGATATAAACCCTGTGTGTGTGCAATCATGATTGTTTTGCTCTCATGCTCCATCCATGGCTTCATCACTTGAGCTTTTCTCCACTGCTGCCTTCTTTTATCTCTGGTCTGTGTGTTGCGGGGAGGGGAAAAAATCTCTTGAGATGAAATATTAATTTGACTTCTGGAAGTTTAGCCGGTTGCCAGTGACAAGAGGATAGCTAACTAAACTGACAGTTTGTGAGGATGAAAGCCATTTTTCTCTGACAGATTTGAGTCTGGGGATAATTTAAGAGAAGGCTATAAAAACAACGTAAAAGAGCCAGACCGGGGTCAAGAAGAAGGTCAAAACTATGGGATGGCAGTTAAGTGGATCAGAGCAAGTTACTGGGAAGAGGCCAAAATAAATAAAACAAAGGCTCTAGGCAGGCAGACTAAACAATTTGAGAGGCTGACAAAGGAACTCATGCAAAAGTTGGATGGCGTTTTCTTAACCATTGATGTTTTCTGAAGGAGGACCAAATAAACAAACACCGTGCCAGTCTCTTGCCTATATAATTGCTTGTTTTATGTTGGTGGAGTTGTGCCCGACATAGTGGATGGACACCATTTAATGCTCATACCACCCAGGAACGATAATTCATGTAAATTATTAACTAATTCAATTTAAATTACACACCTTATTTTTCTCACAAAGTCATAAATATTTCCCAACGCCAACACGTTAAATCAAAGCATATTGAGTTTAGCGCTGGTATTAAGCAGTATGAGGTCGATATGCTGATAATAAACAAGTTGAGGTCCAGGTACCCTCGGACCCACCCCCCCTCGGTGACAATCCCCATTTGGATTCCTTCCGTTTTTAAAGCTTACCTGGATGTGGACCCTCTCGATGACGCAGGAGATGACATGCAACACCTGCATCTTTGTGTCACACTCCGTCACCTGCTGCAGCAACTGGAAGAGCAGCCCAAAGATTGACTCCAAGTACTGCGGAGAGATGTGGGAGATGTGGGAAGAGAGGGGCAGCAGATGAGGGAACATACTTCATGTTCGGGGCTCGCTGGACAGACACACTCCCCATAGGGTTCCCTATTTTACTCTCTACTGAACTGTGTGAAAATACTCACTGGAAGAAATTGCTCAGTCCTGAATTCAAAATCGTCGACTGGTGATGAAGTGTTAAGGGAAATAAAGTGGGTGTGAAGTCTGTCCGTTTAGAGAGTACAGCAAGGTATTTGAAGGGAAATGTTTATCCCCATACATTTGGTGAAGGAAATACAGATTTTTACATCAGAACAAAAAAGTTAACGGGTTATTAATTTGTTATATTTGCAAAGGATATTGAGCTTCAAAGTAGTGGCAGTCTCGATCCGCACCTGTGAAAGCAAAATTTTTTGGAATATTTATTATTTAAATCTACAACCTTCATACATTTGCTTGTTGTTTTAACCTGCATCCATAGAACAAAGCAAACCAGAAAAAACATTATCAAATATATAATTCAAATACCTTGGAAAGCTTTTCTGAGCACCACATACCAAAAGGTTCAAAGTATATACCAGAAGTATAATTGCATATGCATGCCTAATGCTACGCTATAAGTGATATCCAGGTTTATGTTTACAAAAGGTTTAAAAGCAAAGGAAGTGAAATAATTGGTTTGGAACGTTTTTCTTTATTATATTCTAACTGGGATGAACAAGGGTAGCCCTACGAACAAGCCTCTGTATTTTACATGATGCCATTGTCATTCAAAACATGACAGGGCAAACCTTGTTTTGGCTTGCTCTTGTTCGGGGGGGGCAATACATTTTGTTTTAAAACTGCACCGATTACATGTTTTATTAAGCTTCATGTAGTATTTACTCAATGGCACATGGCATGTTGCAATATAGGAGCAAGAGTGTGTTGGCTGTATTTTAAAAAAGAAAACACCATGATCAAACACAAACAATGAATAAGAACAATGAACCATTTATCAAAGTCATTCATATCTTTTGATGAAGTGATATAATTAAATAAACGAGTAGCACGATAAAAAAAAATGAAAAACAATAAGAAAAAATATATTTCCCTGAAGTGTGAAACCCCAAGCCTTGTGCTAGCGTTTCTATATCAAGCTAATAGTAGTCCCACCATTTCCCAGAGCCTTTCCCTCACCCCTCCCTCCCTCCAGCTGAAAAAGGCTTTGTTAACCACCGCCTCTGGACAAACATGGAAAGTAGTAGATGTAGTCAAGGGCTGAGCGCCGGTTTCCTTGGGCCGAGCTGAGCTGATGAGAATGCATAATAGTGCAGGCCATTCTATTGTTTCACTCGCTGTCCAATGAGGACAAAGTTTGAATCCAAACTTGATGTCAACTGCCGTTAAAATAGTCAAGCTTCACGCCTCACCTCTGGATAGATAAGATGTAGTTCGTTAGAAATCCTATATTAATTCTGCACTCATTTGAAAGAAAAAGCATCTTTGACATGTTCCCTTCCTCATCAACTGAATTCATTAGAATCTGTTTGAAAGAGGGTATATGTTTTTTGATTTAAAATTGAAAAATCAATGATTTAATGAGTTTTATTACATAGGCTAGCAAATCTATCAAACCAATTTTATACGAAATAGATAGCATTAATTTAATAGTAAATTGGGTCAAGCAAGTCCTACCATCTTACAGAAGATCTAAGGAGAGACGGTCCAGAGCCTGGGCCACAAACCACGAACTGCCAGCGGCGGAGTTACGCTTTCTTTCGTGTTTCATTAGGGAAATATTCAACAGAGGAAAACTTTGAGGCTCGTGAATAAAGCTTTCAGAAGGGGATTTTAAATCAGTGGATTTATACAGTGGCCAGTCCACACGGTGTTGATTTGAAACTTTAAAGACACTTTTTTCTTACAGTTTGCTACCGAGTATTTGTTTGCCAATTATGAGTTTACACATAATATCGTTTAGAATGATGGGTCGACTTCAGATATTACATCTAAAGTATGTTTTGTGGGACTGAATATTAATGTGGCTCCTTTTCATATTATGATACAAAAAAGTGGTATTCTTCCAACGACGATACACACTATTATCACCCGAAATAATATTTTAACTATAACTTTGATATATTATGTCAAGGGCTGTCAAGTTCTGGTCGGTTGGTCGGCTGGAAAGTTGCTGGTGTGTCTTTCCTTTTTCAAGGAAGAAATACACTCCTTAATTCACTATTTTTGGGAGGGACATATGCAGACCGATTGTGTTAGAAATAACATTAATTATGAATAATAGGCTTCTTAGATTCTGTTATAATAGTCGGATGTTCAAATAGAATACAAGACTTGTAAGACAATAGGTCACTCACCCCGGTTTTCAAAACTTTGACTACACCCACCATAAGGATGACTGCTAGTCTATTAACTGAATGTTAACATGGCTACAAACTAATTTACACTGTCGTTGGTGTGGCAGCATTTGCTTAAAAAGGACAACAAAGAGTTTGAAACTCTGCCGTAACCGATTCGGAATCGGACCATTGGTGGATCTGAAACCCACTTACATCCTCCAAACATCATTTATGTGATATTAAGGCTATCAGGTAGAGTAGAGTGCGCTGTGGCCAATTAAGGTAATCTAGAGATAGCTTTTTTACATAATTTTCGACTGTTCAGAGTTAGCCAGGTTTCAGATGACCAAGATTTTCTTTGGTTGATCGCAGCACTAGTTATATCCTATAGCCATTCACCCAAAATGTTCAATTTCTATAAAAGCTGTCAAGCTACTTATGTACACAATTCATCTATACAGCAATTTTCGTGGCACATAAATAAATCTGCGAGTGAGAAGTGTTGGGGGAACAGAAGGCGTATGAAGACGAGGGGGAAGAGGGTAAAGTGGGGCAAAGCTGGCTGTGTGGAATCACAGAATGATACTGAGAGGGAAGACTTAACACAACTTCCGAGTAAATAGCCTCTCCTCCCACTGAGGATGTCAAAACCCACCCCAAAGAGAGAAAAAAAAAAAAAGAGGGAAACATGGCACTCTACAGGAGAGCAAAAAAAAAGGGGAATAAATGACATCAAAAACTGCTGGAAAGGAAGATGTGCTGTGGTAAACATGGACCGCATGGGGACCTAGTACGACATGTTGTACTAGGTGAATGACATCTTTGATCTGTGACTCCATGTAATGGAATCTATGGTCTCGGCCAGTGTGTATTTTCCTGGTTATGCTATTGAAATAAAAGTTTTTAGATATAGGTAAGCCAAGCCCCACTCTTTTTTTAAGCAAGTGTACATGATTCATGTCACATAAAAGTAATGTAGAGGGGTTAATCAATAATCCGGACTTTCCCATTTACCCCTTTCATGGAAGTACAGAAGACACATTTGTCGTGGAGTCTTTTCTCCTAATAGGGAAATGGCCCACATGATACTGAGAGACTTAATGATGAGCAATCAGGCAAGACCGAACAGCCAACTCAGTCAAAAGTCGAAGAAGAACATCTATACAGTATAGTTATCAGGTCCTAGCTGACGCAGCACACCTGGGAGCAGTAAATGATTGCTGTCCTGGTTCAATTCATTTAGTTTTTTAGAAAAAACACATACCATGAATTACTAAAAAATATATAAGGGATAAAGCACGGAAGACGTCTTTTAAGTCATTTGAGTTCAGTATACGTGTCTAACTCACCACCAGGTCCGGATCCTGCATGAGGCTCAGTATGACCTCGTAGAGTAGAGGTCGAAGGTCGGATTTGAACTTCACAGATATCCACTGGCCTATGAGCCAGATGACCCGTCTCCGGATCAGCTTGTACCTGGGGGAGACAAGTGAGGAGAAAAAGAAGTGGAAGGAAGGGGAAGTGTGAGTAAATGTGACGCAAAGGAAGAAGAAAAAAAGAGCAATGGAGGAAGAGCAACAGACCAGAACACAAGGAAAAATGGACAGGGGGGAGAGAACACGAACAGAGGGGGATGAGATTAAGTGGGAATGTAGATTAAGTGGGAAAATAGCAAGGTGAGAAGAAAGTGAAGGTCGTCCGTTAGCTCTGGTGGCAGAGAAGTCACTCTGAGTCTGCCCCCCTTATGTTAATGTAGAAAAATGAAGCAGCTGATGCTCCAATCACATCCACAGAAAGTAACCAGCAAAAATGACTGGATGATGATTGGATTTGGGTTTTTCTTTAACACATGGAAATGTCCGCCTTCGCTCCTTGCTGCGCTCCATCTTCCCATTCATCACAACGGGTGTCGGCTGGAGATTGCAGTGCAATTTAGAATCTAAAAGAGAGCAAACCGCATTGATGCGTCCCACTTGCATGTCGACGCCACTACGCAACGTTAAAATCAATCTCAAACACTGTGTTCACCAGCGATTAGAGTCCCCCCCAAAGAAGCAGAGATTCCCATTTAAATGTGTTCTAAATGATTTTGTAGCGCGGGATTAGGCAAGGGGAGGTCGGATGAGGGACTGGATAAATCCGTACAAAAACGTGGAAACATCACAAACATGCATGTTTACACACCAACGTTCTGAGGTCTGATGTTTATACTGTGATGTTGTCGGGCACTCTATAGATTAAACAGTTGCCCTTTACACTTGTGAAAGTCTTCCCAGGAGATTATATGCGAGCGAGCCAACAAGATTGTGCATTAACTTTCGTCAAAAAAATACATTCAGAATGCCAATCACTCTTTACCAATTTTCATGGGAAATGCCTCTTGGACAAAGTACCTAATTTCCTTAAAAGCACATGTTGGTACTAATGAACTCAAACATAGATTAGTAGTGAACAAGCCAGCGCCACCTAACTTTCAAAAGCAAATGAAGGTGGACAAACCAATATGGGGTGCTGCAAAGGCTTAATGGGGGCCATAGAGTGGCCTATGGTCCCAGCTCTGAAACGTGGGCAAAGCAGTGCCAATGAGCTTACACTGCCAGCGGGCAATGGTTGTAGGCAAACTGCCAAAGCATTCCACTGAGCAGGAACCTTTCATTGGCTGATAAACAAAAGGCACAGACATTGCCCATGACAGGTTATCACCATTTTCTACCTTAGAGGAAAAATATGCTTATCAGGACAAGCCGTGTAGCCCTAGACATGCTGGAGATATAAGCTACTGCTTTGTGCTTTTCTTTTGGTCTGGATGCATAATGCAGGCCTAGATACAAACGCTCTGCCATATAGGAAAGAACGGTATGGGGAAGGGCCAGTGAATGTCTCCATGACATCCCAATTTAATACAAATCAAAGCTTAGTTCTCGATGGATTACTAATGGTGTATTCTATCAAGACCAGGACAACTACAGAGACCGTTACAATGTAATCGTTATCTCTTTCTTTCCAGCAACAAAATGACCACAGAAGCTGAATAGTACACATCACATGCGCGATGTAGTGTATCTCTGTCAGCAACAGGATGACTTTCAGTCAAAGACCAAACAAGAGTATTGTTCTACTTGAGGGCAGGAGCCACTACACCAGGGTCGTGCTTGTGGGTAGGAGTTATATGATCCCCCCCCTCTCAGAACGATATGAAACATGTAGAGTGTATAAATGATATGCACCAGTTGATATATCCATTCAATTTCACAGTTAATCGGTTTTCCACTGACAATCGAACAAAAGTTGTTTAGATAAAGGAACAGCCTAAGCCTTAAAAAGTTGGTTACTGTGGGAGAATTATTCAGGAAAAAAAACAATTAATTAGGGTATTGCTTCATTAAGCTCAAGCTAGGTGATAGACAGTCAATATTACAATTGACAAAAGCACACACACACAGCCTTTAATCAAAATAATTTGTGTGCATATATGTATAGACACAGTCACAGACATACACGTATACATACACATGTATCCCCCGCAAGATTCCATCTGTAGAACAATACAACATGTAAAATGTTCTCTGTCCATCTAGTGTGATGCCCTGGTGGTTTAACTCAAGGTGTAAGAGTCTGTTTGGCAAGGGCCATGGAAGAAGTGGAAGCGTGAATAAACCAATAGAGGTACGGTGTGAATGGATGCTGGTGTCGAGTACTGCGGTGCATTTCTCCTCACACAGCGGCCAACAAATGTAATTGGAATAGAGAGCACACGAAAGGGACATGTGTCAACGAAGAAGGCCATTTTTCAGAATATGTGGCTCATGAATACATGCCAGGCTTACTTAGTGGGGAAAGATTTGGGCATTAATATTTAAACATTGGCTCCAATGCACCACAATAAAGACAGGCAATCATTCAGACGGCTCAAGTCTAAATGACAAATGTTTATTGAACGGGCCTGGACATACCTATGGTAGCGGTTACCTCATACGAGATGGATACCCTCAGAATCACACATAAGCTTGGACCACTGCCTGTAAGTCCTGTCCTGGTTCTACTGATAATACCCAAAAGTACCAGGAGCCAGACGGCCACTTCACGCTATGAATTTCCTTCCACAGGGATTTAGGATAAAACCCAGGAAAGCCAGGTGTCTATCGGTCCAACAACCAAAAAAATCCCTCCAGAGAGCTAATCATGAGCTATAAAGAGCTGCTGGTTCACTGACAGGTAATGCTAACCTCTCACCTTCTGTCTCTGTGGCGACGCTGCTTTCACAGTCTGACACACAGCCAGATCACCAGAAGCCAATCGGGCTGCATCGCATCACCCATCAAAAGAGGAGACAATAGTCTGGTCCCCTCTGTCACTTGGGATGAGATAAGACTGTTGACCTCGTCTCATCCCTCCATTTTCTCCCTTGTCTTTTTGTATTTGTATGTTTCTATCCAAATCTTCATCATCCTTGTGTTGACCTTTATCTGAAAAACCCATCTAAGGTATTCTGGGTGGTCCTTTAAGGCTCAACGATCCTCATCCAGGTCACCGGGGCCCCAACAGCAGTCCATTCCAGCAGAGCTGGCATGGCTATGTTGTGTTCGAGCTTAAGGTCTGATGGGACGGTCTTTATTTCTCACATAATTTACAGCCTCACATCGGGTTTGGGCTTTACTTAATATTGAAGCGTTTTCACTATTTTCTACACGAGTCGTATCTCTGTCAGATCCATTGCAGGCAGCAGCCCCCCCTTCCCCCTCTTCTCGCCGGACTGACCAACACAACATCCATAGTCAGAATTTATGTTTTTGATCAGAGCAAATTGTGAACAAGGATGCTGCTGAGGAGCTGAAAGGTGGCCGTCTTCATGCGATCAGTTTGGTTGCACAGAAGAGAAAAAAAGGAGCGGTGGGGAAAAGGCTTTGACAATGTGCATAAGCAGCATAATGAACCGGTGGGTTATCTAAAATTCAAAAGTTGTGACAGTGAGGTTGAAATATGACAGCAAAAGGTTGTGAGGTTCAACGCTGCAAAGGTGCCAAGACGCATGTATTTTAGAGTGTATAATAACACGGTTGAATATCCTTGTTGAATAGCAATGTAACGGTCTGTTCTCCGATATGTTTCATACCTTGTAACGGGTCAAATGTTTACTATTTTCTTTTATACATTTGTCCCAAGCGAATTTTTATAAATAAAGAACATTAAAAAAGGTAGAATGACTACAGTTCTTCATCATTTAAATTGAATGTGGAGAAATAGGATTATGATTGCTTTCTTTTGTAGCCTATGCTGCTTAGAGGGAAACAGGCTGTAATCAGGTTTGGGCTTATATAAAGCTATCGAGGCGCAGTGTTGGGTTGGGTTCAGACAGAATTATTGGCTCAACTTTTAAGGACCAATTCAAGCTCCTGTTTGGGTGTACTCTGAATGGAGCTGGATCCAGACGGATCCAAATGTGGTTTGCTAGCAAAACTAAGTTCATGGAATATTGCTGGTGGCAGATTCCAAGAGGACAGCGTGTGCTGTGGTGGGTACCTGCCCAAGTGACAAATGCTGTACCAACTGTGCTCAGTGCATACCCTAAAACAAGGCATAAATACAAATATTTATAATATACCAATTATATAATTTGGATTCGGGGCAATTAGTCTACTTAATCGCTCACATAAAGCTTCAACAGGCTTTCAAAAGCTAAACAACTAAATTTCCTAGCCTGCAAAGCCCTTGTTTTACTACAAAAATACTTCATATTACGGAAGCAAGATAATCTCTAAATGCCATCTTGTCTACACAAATTAAGATGGAATTTTCCATTTGCTAAATGGAGGCACTGAAAGACTTCCATTAGGCGGCTATAATTCCTATGTTGTGTCTAAAAGTGGAAATTGTCACCCTGTGGTATTTCTTTCCTCAGCGGACACTCTCTCTTCTCTCTCTCTCTCTCTCTCTCTCTTTGTCTGTGTGTATCAGAGGCCATGTGGATGGCTGTCTCTCCCTATGTGGGATGAAGGGATCACATTAATGCAATGACTTTACATCCGCAAAATGGATTAGGCCTACATTTCCCAAGACAAAAACCAACACAAATACGTTAGTGCACTAACAGATAATCTGTAAACAGATTTCCGCTCTGTTCTGACCAGTTTCATTGGCCCAAAGGACGTCCATGGCATATTGTAAAAATATATCAGTCTGCTGTATAAAGACTGCAAAGCCCCTTTCAAACAATGCACTTTCCCTGAAATGTTCTGAAAGATAATCCTGCATGGGGTCAGGTGTGAATGAGAACATTGAAATATGCACCAAGTCACAAAGACTTAGTAACATTTCCAGATCACTGCCGGTAGAGCTGTGCTGTGAATGAAAGCATATGGCCGGGGAGGCACATAAAGGTTACCTCTGTCCGAGATAGGACGCAGGAATCATCCGAGTTCATATTTGAATCCCTTAACTGTTAACTGTTGATTTTCATGTTAATTACGCTATTGCTATGGCATTGGCAGGTGTTCAACCATGTCATCTTGAATATATAAAATGCATGTTATTTACAGTTGTAACCATCACATACCAGTGTTTTTTACCAGTGTTGACGAGACTATGGCGGCCCGCCATAGTCTAATTTCGGCCGCCATAGTCTCTGCGTGCACATGAATTATTATTATTATTAAAAAAAATAAAAAATAAATTAAAAAAATTTTTTATTGCTCAGGCGAAGTTTGAAGACATACACCACCCCCCCCCCCCCCCCCCCGTCAACAATCGCTCCATACCACCCCCCCCCCCCCGTCAACAATCGCTCCATAACACCCCCCCCCCGTCAACAATCGCTCCATAACACCCCCCCCCCGGTCAACAATCGCTCCATACCCCCCGTACCCCGTCAACAATCGCCCCATACCAGCCCCCTTCCCCCCCCCCCCCCATAGTCTCCAAAATTTCTGTGGGAAACACTGCATACACTACATCACCATTGCATTTAGCATTTTTCCATTTTGAGTATATTGTCACAATTGTTGTTGCCACTTGTGCCATTGGGTACCGTTCCTCAAAGTGAGCCCCCTGTGAGTTGGCCCAGTTCCTATACACCAACCAACAAACATGGGATAAAACCTTTGTAGAAAAGATAGAAACACAACACTGGGGGGGTTGGGAGGGGTGCGACTGAAGTCAGCCTTGTAGTTGGGAACAATTAGTGTTTGGGATCTACCATGAGAGGTTCAGCTCGCCTCCCCCCTAACAAAAACAAGAAAAGGACTCAAACTTAATGAGTGGGTGGGCGACCTTCCTCCCACCTGGTCGGTGATGTGTGAGGAGATGCATCATGGTGACAGACGTGCTGACATCAGCACACCTTTCATGGCGTCACTGTGCTTCGCCCCTGAGTGGTGAGCGCAACCCGGTGGCGCTGGCCATATCCTTTGATGGCTTTGAAGGGTTGATAGGTGCGAGTGTGATACAGAGGGTGTATTTCATCGGCCGATCAAACCCCTCATTGTTCTTTCACTCATGCGTCTTTGTTGTGACAAATGTTTTTTTCAGCGGAAGAAGTCCTGTAACTCTCTGAACTTAACCACCAGCCCTTAAAATGTAGTTTGGGCATAACTGATCTAACAATTCACCCATATGAAATATTTTGTACTTATTAATTTGTTTGATGAGCCAACTGTTTAATAAATCAGTTTGCACCTACTTCATGTTTCCGCAGAAACCGATCGAAATTGTAATCTCATTCCAACTGTACTGAATGGGTGAAGAAGAAAGCAAAGGCTGCCCTAGGTTACAATCTTTACCTAGCGTTTCAAGATCTGATGCTACAAGGAATTTGATTATGGGCGAACAATCTGCAAAGGTTGAATGGATGTGCAATCACAAGAAAGTACTTGTACTTGTATTGCAATTCCATACAACAAGGTTCCCATAGTTTCCAACTAGGACCACTTAACTAGGAGGTGTTTTCAGTTTCAGCATTAGAATAAACAAAGTGCTACAAATGTGAACAAATCTTCCAAGCAAAGATAATCTTTTGTAATAAAAAAAAGTATTTTGTAATGCATAACAGATAAATGTTAATTATCTTGCAGTAAAAGAATCAATAACACGCATGCCTTATGTCTGGTGTACTGTTAAAATCCTACCTGTGATGGCTGACCTGGAGCTCCCCTAGAAGTTGGTTTTTGAACCACTCGTCAAAATCCACGTTGTCGAAAAGATCATACGCTGCCAGGCCCACTGCATTGTACACTGTAGAGAAGATACACCAAGTCACACATTCAGTTGTAGAGAGAATCGCGATGCATCGAAGAATAGATTATTTTTCCCACCCCTAATATGGACCCAGAGGAAAATTCTCATGCATTCTTTCTCATTTACTCTGACAAATGGATGTATTGATGAGGCACTATGAGGACAGACAGAAAGGAGGATCTGTAGCAGTATGGTATCGCTTCAAAAGTTTCAAAAGGCCATTTGAATAAAAATAGCCCTCCTCGCTTTCTTAAGTACCCGGGATTCGTTTTTAATTAGTTATTGGAATTCTTGGTATTAAAGTAATTCAAGTGTAGTTTTTTCAAACAGCTGCAAAAAAAAAAAAGGAGGTCTAGAAGCTTTGCCATGGATGAAGATAAGTTGTTTTTTTTCCATTTATTCTTTGTTTTGTTTTTTGATACCCATTTAAAGTGTTGAGCACTCTGTTGGAAGGAGCCATTTAACAGATAATTTGAGCACACCAACACAATCCTGTGGTATGATTGGATAGCCCACATGGATCTCCTGAGGGGTAACCAGGACATGCAGGGGTCGAAGTACTGAAGGATGAGGGAGGGAGGGGGGAGGGGGGGAGATCTGAGAAGTTGATGACAGAGCGTGAAGGGAAGAGTGAGAAAAAAGAATGAAATGCAGGGTGAGAATAGATAATAGAAAGGATGTGTTGTGTAAAAACATACACCCGTCTCACGTCTTGCTCCTCATCATTTTGAATTCACATCATAACAAGAATTGACCTTCTCTCACCTGCATCCTTTATCAGCAACTGAACGGGATCCTCCACGTTGGTCGGTCCTGGAAAGAGACAGATTACGTTGATTCATTCATAAACAAGGTATTAATCACATTGACTGTGGCAAGGGATTTCAAGTGATGTCAAAAACATTGCAACCTGCCAACTCTGTTTGAATAATAACCGGCTTCTTGGTTATTATAGCCATTGGTCACGGAGGACCAGGTCGGCGAACTTGATCACATGATTGAAATTCTTTTAAAAGCTATTTTCCGCCAAAATTCTAAAAGGATGAATACAAAATATGCCATTGTTTCTTATGTTCATCAACCAAGTACCGGGCTCCTCAAATAAATGCAGGAGTCTGACCAATTTGAATCGTACAAAAAACTAAAAGGAATGTAAAGAGAGCTATTTAAATATCCGCTAATGAAAACCAAAATTCCATTTGGCAGATACATTTCTTTGTTGTAATTTTTGTGTAAAATAACTGCTGTTTTCAGTGACTTAGGCCAGAAGCATTCTGCAAGCAGACGTCGCTGAATGTGCCTGCCAATAGCCTGGTGATGTCGTGTCATGCCAACATGCTCATCAGTAACCTTGGGTTTCTTTCTGAATATGTGTGAGGGGATATACAACAACCACGCTCTTCAAACAGATCTACATTGTATCGGTTGTTGCTGATGGCCATTGTGTGCTCGGCTGCACGTTGTTATCATTGTTGTTGGACTCAAACAGCAGATATGTTTGAGGTGTTTATAAGAGCATGTTGTCCCAAACATGATATATATGGTAATGACATAACAAAGAAAAGTGGATGAAGAATATAACTGCGCTCCTACTTAGGATCACCTTCACAATGTTTGGCAAAATCCCTCAACAACAACACAGCCTTGTACAAGTAATACTGTAATATAACACTGTCATTTTTAGCTGGCAGTCACCTTCTCTCTTGTTTAGTGCTTTGTTCTTGTTTATCCCTGTTCAAAATCAATATCTCCTCTAGCATTCAACTATCCAATCAGGCAGACTTCCTCATATGAACAGAAGCCATTTCCGACCCATCAGTTGCAGCTTAGGCATCAAGCCTGCAATGCGTTTTTGCAAAACGCAGAGCAGTCTGCATTTTTCAGGTCTGTTTCAGCTAATTCGGCCTGGACATAATTACCAGACAGCAAACAGTTAAGAGCAATGAGAGAGGGAGAGAGCCTTATTAGGTGAACAGCAAACCAGGTGATTTTTTTAGTGGCTTTGGTAATAGTCACAAGGGGTAGAAAGGTTGTCAAACTGTATAGATTCTATGGTATATGCTCCGACACTGGGTCTACAAACAATGATAATAAAGGGTCGTTTTAAAGGCATGCTGTCCGTGTAACTCACCCTGCAGGTTCTGCACCATCTCCAGTAGCACCGGTGTCATGGTCTGGCTGAATTTGTGGAACAAATCTAGGAAGAGTACTTCTGTGCATGGCTAGAGTGGGAAAGAGGGGAAAATAATAAAGAAAGTAAATATAGCAGAATACGGACGTTTGAATCATTTTGTGTGCGTGTGTGCGTGTCTGATAATCACAAATGTCTAAAATGAAAACAAATCGAAATGTAGACAGAGGTACACAAACACGGACAGATCTCATTAGTAGGCAAACTGTGCATGAAGCCCGCCGTTCAGCAGAACGGCCATGCGGTGTAGGCAGGATACGAGTGCATCAGAGCGTATCGGTTGTATATGTTTCCTATGGAAAGTTGACAGAGAGTTCTGTCGTTTGGATTTATAAACATCAGGTAAGGACAATACCAGAAAAGATTCATAAAAAACAGAACCTTTTAAAGAAAGTAGATGGGTCCGATATACGCAGGATAGCACGTTGCATTTATGATGATTGTGCTCAGTATTGCAGAATAACATTTGTCTAGACAGACAGCTATTAGCCATATCAATGAATGCGAGGAAACGCACACTAAACGTTTGGTCGGCAGATGACAAACTAAACTGACACCAATTATTAAAGTCGCAAGCGCTTGGCGACCTTTACAGCTCCAAGAGTGTGCAACTGTAGCAATGATAGTTTGTCGGCGTAAGCCAACTGAGCGACGACCTTATTCAGCCTTTTCAAAAGAGCAGGTTAAAGGTCAGTTGACACTCAATATCACTAATCCGCCGAGAAGAACACAAGATGACAGCGGCATTGATGGGGGGCATGTCCATAATCAGGGTGTTCAGTGGCCATAATAGCCGCACATAGACACTGATGGGCCAACCGCCCCCCGTGACCCATTCACCTTCATCGCAGAGGTGAAATGAATGAGACTGGGGTGTCAGCTTTCTCCACAGTACAACTGGCGTATGCATTCAGATCGAGAGAGCGCGCGTGCGTGCGTGTGTGTAATCAAATCCCTTCAGTCAGTGCTTCTCAATTGTGTGTGCTGGAAAGTAACGATTCATTATTGGAACGTGCACGTACTGAAAATGTCCAAGAGCTACTACCGTGTTGTGCACGATTTGTTTAGAATGCGTCGCTGATCCAATATGCTGAACCAAGTTTTGTGTCCGATAGTTTTTATAATATATGCAAAATATATACATGTATATTACATAAATTAAGTTCACATTCAACATTGACATAGCAGTAATAAGGCTTAAATCGTATTGGCAGAGTATGTGGTACATGGAATGCATTGGAAAGATGGTGGAAATTAAAGTGAAAGCTAAAGCAAAAAACACAGAATACATTATACAAATAAATTGTGTCACTTTCATTACTGCTTTTATTGCCGAGGTATGCCTTCAAAAAGAGCAACTCCCCCGATGCCATGCCCAAGTGAGCTGAGCCATCTACAGTTACATCTAGGAATTATAGCTGCCCAAGTGAGGCACTGGAAGCCAAGTGGTGAAGCTAAGCAGAGAAGGGCTTAGCATAAACCACAGCATGATGAAAGCAGAGAAGAAAATTGGTTCAATGGGCTGTGTGTGCGTGTGCGTGCGTGCGCGTGCGCGTTCGTGCGTGCTTGTGTTCGTGTGTGCTTGTGTGCTTGTGTGCTTGTGTAAATAAAACCAACACCAATAGATGTGCAGTCAATGATTTAGAGTAACAGCAAGACCTCGAAAGCCTTTGGGACTAGCATATCTGTAAAAGACTTCATTCATTGGGTTCCTTCAAACATCCAGCATGTTTGTTATTTGTTTTACTGGCCCACAATGTATGAAAAAAAAGGTTTACGGAGTAAATTTTACCCTGCATGAAAGAATTGGAAGAAATCATTACAAACCACAGATCACATTACAACATAGACTAAAATAGTTTTGATCTGTATGCTTAATATTATCAATAATTACCCTCCTTTGCCATGTGCCAAAGGAGGGTAATGTGTGCCAAAGTAAGCTGTTGGTGAGTGTTTACCATACACTGACAAATAACATTTTTGTGTCCCTGTTTTCATCCAATATCTGATACTGCAGATTTTTCGAGCCTGTATGTGTAAACAAATTCAATATGTAACTAATCTAATTGTGACAGTGTGAAAAACATGGGAATCTGTCATTGCATATAATATAGAAGATGTTTAAGTTTGGGTCTAAATGTTTTGCATTCAGGACATTCTGCTTTCCACTATACTGCATGCCCTGTAAAGCATGGGAAGACCCGGACACGGTGTGGTGTTGGAGTCGTGTTTTCTGTTCATTGGGGAACACATAGTGGGTGCCTCGATAGCAACAGACTCCGAGGGGAGAGGCATGCTGCTGTGCCTGGGTCCGTGCATCACAGGGGTGCAGTGTCTGCATACCCCAAGGTTGCCACAGGCCGCCTGCTCAAACACCTTAATCAGCCAGGCACACAGCCCCAACGCGGGGCCTCAAGATCATAGCAGAACTGGTTTATTCATTGCTTATGAAACCACTCAAAGCACATGCACGCTGTAAGGGAGCTAGAATGTACCTCTTCATAACCAAACGGCCTGTTCTATTTGGGTGACAAACACAAGCACACTTCAAGAACGTAGAGTTAATTAATTTGTCTGTTATGTGGGCTCATCTGTACTTACCCTTAGACTGTACTTCCAGGAGTCCCCACCCGTTTCCTCTACAGCTGTTGAGAAGGGAATAGGAAATAATAACTTTAATGCACCAGAGTATCAGAGACGTCGGAGAACCCAACACGTCGTCTATGGGTTGGTTAGGGCTGGGCGATTTTGATCGTGATTTTAGCCAAACGATCACACAACGAATAGAATCGAGTTCGATTTTTTGTGTTGTTTTAATAGAAAGTGCAGAACAGCTGTAATCATATCCGTACATTATTATCTGTACCGGTACATTATTTTAGATTAGAACATTTTCTTTTCAATTTTGTTTTCTTTTATTGCGAAATTTCCAAGTTCTCCGTTACAAAGGGTTTTTTCGGAGAGACATGCTGTATATGTTTTCAAACTCAAAAATAATCGTTTGAATAATCGTGACTTCAATATTGACCAAAATATCAAGCAGCCCTACTATGGGTTCCTAATATCATCCAGCGGTGCACACAGCTTTTAGCTTTGTGCCTGTTGTTCAATGTGAACAACAGGTCTCACTGTGCAGTATCTGAAGGAGCCTACCGAAGCCCTCGGGGTCCTCCTCCCACAAGGCCAGCTCTTCCTCGGTGAGGAGGAAGTAGTGTGAGACGAGCCGACGTCCGATCTCCGTCAGCGTGGGGTGTGTGAAGAAGGCCGTCTTGATGTTGTGAGCCTCCAGACTCTCAGGCTTGCTGTCTGTGGGCCGGAAAAAAGGACGACATGAGATTAGCCCATCTCTTGACCTTTATATTCTTAGACTGCCAATTATTTTCTCAGATGTCATCTTTTTGATACTTTGCGAAATTATGCATTTTTATTTCATCATTAAAATATATACATATCTACTGCCCTATTGAGTATTTGAGTATTCTTTTTTTATTGAGCATTTTAAGGAAATCTCAACTTTGTGAAGCATGACAATAGGACCGCAACCATAAATCGATCAAGCTATAACCAGTAGTCAATTAACAAAATCATATCAGACACAAATAACGAACATTTGCTGCTTAATGTTGCATTTCAATTAAAATACTTGGGTTATGGATCATTAGCAAAGAAGGTTTAGTTTTAACTTGGCTGCTTGTCAGATAAAGCTAGCCTATTTAACTTTGGGCTCTGGAAACTTTGGATGAAATTTGTTATTATTTATGACATTTTATACATTAAATGATTAATCAAATAATTAAAATATGTATATTTTTTGATTAATTAAGCATACAAAATAATTGCTAGCAGCCCTAAATTAAAGCAATGACCCAAAAACATAGAAAATAAAACAGAAATAGATAATTTCATGGATTTACTTCGGGATTAAAATATATTTTGATTCTAACCTGTATCAAGTATACACTTGCTCCAAAGCTCAACATAAATGTCAACTGAATGCCTGATTTCTGAGTTTTGCAGCCAGACCAAGTTGAAACATTATCAATAGAGGCTGTAGGCCAAGAACGAACAGACAGACACACATACACATCTTGTGTCAGTCAACCGGACTGGCAGCTGGGCACTGCTAAATCAGTAACACAGCTGTGCTGCACTCTTCAATATAGACGTAACTTTCGGGGTAACCTTGTACACCCACTCTTAAAATAACAGTTTTGAGAGTGACAATAAGTTTCAGGATAAACTTCAAAAAAGATTTAGCTTGGGTCCAAGCTAAATCTGCCCATAACCCAACGAGAGCCCCATCTGTGGGCTGCCTAACGGGCTGCTCCCTGTGAGAACAACACTTGCCAAGCTCCCCAGTGAAGTGTGAATGAATCACTGGAAGGGAGGCCCCTCGAAAACAAAAGTGGTTGTTTGCTGATGTGGCTCTGATGGTAATACAGGCCTGTCTGCACTGTTGCATACAAAATCATGGAGGAGTGAATGCAGTCCTCACCGTTTTCATACTGATTTACATAACAATTTATTGTTTCCTTCCATCACAATCAAGAATTATGCAAGTACATTTTCATAAGCTAACACACTGTTCTTGTAGAAAAATAAAGAATACATGCAGGTTTTGCTTTTGAAAAGTCTACTATAAAATGCTGATTGCACAAAAGACTATTAGGTGAAGCAAAAAATATGTAGTTCTCCAATAGGGAATACACCATTGAGGCCTTATCTTTAGCGCTGCAAACATCACTTAGGGCCCCATCAGACAGCATTTTTTTGCTCTGTCTGACCGGGGCAGAGGTCAGCAAACAACTCCCCCATCTGATCTTTGCACCCCTGTGCATCTCTCCTCACCTTCGATGTTCTTGGCAGGTTTATACGTGTGGTTCTGGAGGATCATCTTGATGAGGTTCATGCACTGCACGGTGAACCGCTCGAAGGTGACCCCCTCTCCGACGTGCGTGAACAGGTAGCTGACCGCAAACTCCAGGGACTGCTGGATCAGCGAGATAAATGCAACCGGGTGGTAGTCCAGGAAGTCGAGCAACTGCAGAACGACATGAGGAACAGAGTCGGTGAGAGCCGGGATAGAGCAACAGGATGCCTCAGGCTCACAGAAAAGGTACTGAATAATGTCTTCTATTATGACTATTACCATGATTTATTTTGGTTCATCATGCGATCGCTCTAGTCATGATGTTGTGTTATACACCAATGTACCAAAATATCACAGCCTGTGAAATGTTACCAAATGACAACCAATTATTATGCACTTTAACTAGGACTAATTGGCATCATAGCCATTCACCACTAAGATTATCTGAATAAAATAATTATGAATCCATTAGTGTGTTATGTAATTAGCTGTGCATACAGTATGATTCTTTGGAATCATACTTACCACTTTAGTATAAAGTATAATTGTTTTCTCCAGCTTCTCTCTGCATGTGCCGTCTTTTCCAACTCGGCGACCTGCAACAGAAAGGCACAACAGAAAAGCTGTTGCATAAAAAAAAACGCGACACCATTTTCATGAAGCTGAGCTGGACATGGAGCCCTGAGTAGGCTCGGATGCTAAATAATGTCTGGGACATTTCTCATCGAGCAGACAAGTGGGTCTAACACTAAGCAAGCAAAATGCAAAAATACATTCTCGCTACTGTGTGCTTGCTCCGTTAAAACGTCTTCTTTGGGTCACGCTACAAATGTAAACTTTTTGCACTCTGTGACACCTGCAGTCCCTCAATGCTTCTGGTCCATCACTCAGATACCAAGGGACCCCTCAACATCCAGACACTGATGTCACCCGTCACCAAGTATTGGGTTCCTCCTCGTCAATCCTTGTCACCATAGAAAACTTAGAGTATAGAATATTGAAGCGGAAATTGTGATGCTCTTTGAGCTTTTCTAATCATTTAAACTTGAACTTCTTACTCACAGGTGTCTTATCAAACAATAAACAGAAAGGAACTCAACCAACCAAGCACATACATCCATAGTAGGCTGCATTTGTTGCATTAGTGTTATCATACATATTGTATTTCGTGACTTGTATTTTTCTTTCTTGAATCTATTCTCTCATTCAAGGCTTTCTTTGAAAAAACTGCAAATACCAGAGAGAACTGCAGCGTGCCAGAGAGAAATCAAATCAACTGTTGAAGCACAAACTAAAAAGGGAGGGCAGTACAGGTATTGTACAACAACAACAAATGGTTTCACAGGCCAGGAAAGGCACTAATTAGATATTTTCTACGCCTGGCTTTTACTACGTTTTTTTCTCCTCACTCAACTGCAGAACAACTGCACTTGTTTGCCAATTTGTACCAAGCTGCCATGGGAATAAACGGTTGAATCTGACCTCAAGCACTTGAAAAAAAACTAAGAGGAGAGACCCTGCAGCAGCAAGAGCATTCAATGTCTTATCATGTATAGCCAAGCAGCTTGTACAAAATGACAGAAATCAATATAGTCACTCAACAACAGCAAACACCGTGCTGCTTTCAGAGAATGAAGGCACTCTCTGGCCATAGGAAATGTCTCCCAAAAGGCCCGCTGATCGATGAATACACAGTGATAACAGCAAGGTCTAGGGCCCATCGCTGTACGGTTGCCGCCGTAGGGCGCGAGGCTGTGTGACAGAGCTGAGAACTGCTAAGAGTAATGCGACATTGAATAGAGATTCAAGCCGCTAACACACATGGTAGTGCAGGCCATTAATGCCATCTCTTTGGTGTTTTTTCAGACTCAGGGACCCTGCGGACCAAATCTGTCGACTCTCCTTAGGGATGGACCATTAAAAATAAAATCGAATCAGTAATAATGGACTAATAAAGAAAAGGTTGAGCAGAATGAAGAAAGCTTCAGACACCCCAGGTGGTTTGCTTGACTTTACGACCCCCCCTATAAAATCAACCAACCGACCTGACGCCAACAATTACAGTTCTCCATTATTGGTAACTTTCTGCTGTCATCATTACCTCATTCGGGTGCCTTATACCACTGATCACGAATTTGAAGCGGGACAAAATGGATTTCCGAGACCAATTGGCTTCAAAGATTTCCGGAGGGTAATCTTTTGGATGTTCTGACAGACAGACAGACAGAGGTGACCTCTGTTGGAAGAATAGCCCAGCTCTGGGGACCAGCCAGGAACTGTGCTGGACAACTGAAGCCAGACTTGAGAGTGCCAGCTTATTTTCTTGACTTTAGCAGGCTAGCACAGAGGCTTAGGTCCCCACCCATTTCATGCCTGGGAGCAGCTTTCCGAGTTTCACTTTCTGCCAGCCCATAAACACCACCAAGACCTTGACCCTGTCTCCACTGTAATCAGCTGTGGACATATTGAGGGGACGGCGGTCGCTGATACCCAAGTTGTGTTTAGCTACAGTCTGCCGTTGTTATTGTTGCGATTGTCTGATACAATCCCCCCAACCCCCGCCCGCCCAATCCAAACAAAGCATTATGAGTCGTTGACAAAATGTTAGGATGTATTGGCTCGAGTTGAGTTGATAACATTATACTCACAGCATTCCAGGAACTGTTTTAGCCTCTCAAAGACGGCATTCAGGAAGCCCTGGAAAAGAAAGAGAGGAGAGAGATAAGAGAAAGACAAGAGGCAGAAAGAGTGAGTGTAAGAGCAGGAGATTGGGTTTTCATGATGTTGTTATTTGCAGATCAGCCAATCAATCCAAAGCTGTATGCATGTGTTTGGGTGCCTGAGTCCAAGTCATGTCTCAATATTCTATATAAAAAATATATAGAATATATATGCATCCAAAAATGCTTAATTTAAAACACAAAGTATGCTGCTCTGAATGCTTGCATTCAGTCTGCCGGGGTTATCCGAGGTCATAAACATGTACACATGAAGAAAACAAACTCCCTCATTTTATTTTATACATTTGGTTAGGTAACCAGTCAACAAAATAGCCTTAATGTGGGGAAAGTAATGAAAAGAAGATGTTTTGCTTTCCATGCCCCGTATCAGTTTGAGCCTAGGCCTATTGACAGCGGAGTAATTCACAAGGGCGGTTACAATGTCGCCTTTAGAAAAAAATGTACACCACTTATTTAGAATGGTTTGGTGTCACTTATGTTTTCATTATTTATTTAGTCACCACTAGGCCAACATTAGCTTTGCTTATCTCAACATCCGCCTTATCCACGCCCAGTCAGGCAGTGCCGGAAAAATGCGCAAAACTGGGATATAATTCAAATTTGCATTGTTTTCTATATCTATATAATATAATGGGGTAATCCAAGTCTTACATCAGGGAGTCTAATTAAGTCTCACAGCAGGGAGTCCAAGTAAAATCTCACAGCCAGGGAGTCCAAATGAAGTCTCATAGCAGGGAGTCCAAGTCTAGTGTCACAGCAGGGAGTCCAAATGAAGTCTCAAAATAGTGAGTCCAAATGAAGTCTCAAAATAGTGAGTCCAAGTCAAGTCACGCAGCAGTGAGTCCAAATGAAGTCTCACAGCCAAGGAGTCCAAGTCAAGTCTCACAGCAGGGAGTCCAAGTCAAGTCTAACAGCAGGGAGTTCAGACAGGACACGAACATTAAAAATCACAGATTGTGTCCAAGCATTTGTGTGGGCACACATTCAGCACACCGTAAATCACACGCATTAACAAAGGATCTGTTGCTGAGTGTCAATCCTCGGCGGCACTAGGCCCTGGCTGTGGACGAGCGCTGGGCAGTAGATGATGGACGGACGTGGGGTTTGTTTAGCCCTTGAGTTAGTGCTCAGCTGCGAGGTCAGCCGCAGGGCCATTCATCACACACACAGCCAGCCGGCTCCACGGCCAGACAGCAACTACAGAACGGCGAGTTACGGCGAGGAGTGACGGGGGAACATGATGAAGAGGAGCATGGAGAGGGGGTGTACGGGTACATCAGAGAGCATGTACTGGAGACATACAAGATAGGTCAATGCTTCTATAAAGACAAACATCAACACAAACAACCAAATGTAGGACACTAAATGTACGATGGTAAACATCCCAAAAAGTTGGAAGGACAAATTTAAGGAATAATAATTTCTGTAATAATTACAGAAATGTACAAATGGCACGCTATAAGCGATGCATGTCGCCCTACTGACTTTCATAGAGGTGAGAATGGTCTTTATGACCGGTGTAGTGTACACCGGCTCCTAAAGCACAGCCCAATTTCCATTTGTGACACCTGTGTGTGTGTGTGTGTGTGTGTGTGTGTGTGTGTGTGTGTGTGTGTGTGTGTGTGTGTGTGTGTGTGTGTGTGTGTGTGTGTGTGTGTGTGTGTGTGTGTACAGTTTCGAATCATCAGGCTGCCATTTCAAGGCCATCTCTAATTATCTGTAGCTCAACAAAATGGGGACAGATAATCATTAGGCCAGTTGTGATTAAATTCTCAGTCGCTGGAAGCGACTGAGAATTCTGTACGTCAAGCTGCCGCTTGAAGTACAGAAAGAACGAAAAAGCGGTGAGGAAGGAAAAATAAAAGGTTAGCAGCATCTTCAATGCGCGTGAGCGATTGAGTGAGACGTCAAGAAAAACCCAGACAAATGGAAGGTCAGGCATGAAAGAATCCCTACAGGCATGTCAGAAGCTGGTTGAGACAGATCCAGCATTTTGGGTACGATAAAGAGCAAGCAAGGCAATGCAATGAGAGCAGGGACTAGTATCACTAAACCAACTTGCTCAATGGTCAGCTTCATAACCAACCAAATGACACATTTGGTTGAACAACAGTAGTATAACCTATTCCCGACTAGTAATGGCTATACACCAGTTGCATATAATTATGCTCTGTATTACATTTCTATTTTATAGTTCCTTGCCATAAAACATTATATGCAGAGGATTATCATGTGTATTGATAACCTGATGATAAAACACTTTGACTTAACAAAGTCACTCAGTAAATGTACTGGTTTAGAATTAAGCACTAACAAAATATATCCAAGAGGATTTTCATGGCATGATAAAAAAAAAAAAATCCAGTCCACTCAAAATGAATAGGCCACACAGAGTGTGTCTGTATGCCTTTGTGTGTGTCTCACTGCTAAAAATGAATTATTCAGCACCACACACCCTGGTGCATCCCTTCATCATGGTCACTGACAAGATTCATTTTTCAAATGCATTTTTACAATTGGTAGCGAACAAAGCGGCTTTCTTTCTCCAGTTCATTGACAAGTTTACCAAACAAAATATAACTCTCTCCCTCTCTCTCTCTGTGTGTCTGTGTGTGTGTGTGTGTGTGTGTGTGTGTGTGTGTGTGTGTGTGTGTGTGTGTGTGTGTGTGTGTGTGTGTGTGTGTGTGTGTGTGTGTGTGTGTGTGTGTGTGTGTGTGTGTGTGTGTGTGTGTGTGTGTGCGCATTCTAAACAACTTTAGAACACAAAACCAAAATTATTATTTTCTTCTACAAAGTTAACAGAGACAAGAGGATGAAGCCCGGTTTTATTAACAACTGAAGACTGGGAAAGATGGTGAGTTAATCTATCTGAATAGGCAACCTCTAACGCAGCCAAATTTAGAACATGAATTCTACAGCTACTCATTGAAATAAGAGTAAATTATTTTAAGTGAATGTGTAGTGACTATAAAAAAGTATTTAAGTTTACATCATTCTGATGCCGTCTTCAAAGTTGAACAAATATTATAATTTACAACAACACTGAATTTAGGGAGGAACCAGAGACAATCTTGAATATCTTTGTCCAGACACTCAAGTCAAGAACAATCGAAGCATATAATCCAAAATGAATTTACTACAGGAATACATTCTGAAAGTGCTGTTGGTGCTGCAGGGGCAAAGAAATGTAAACGTTCACAATACCTTACAATACATTAAATGAATTATAAAAAAAATACATTTAAATTGGGTTAGCTATAAAGTTCTTTAGATATAGTCTTTTAGGGTTTTCCTTAATTTGATAGTTTGTGATAAGTTAAAAACTAATTCGGCAAGGACTTTGGCAAGTACCAACCCTCTCAAATATTTGTAAATAAAAAATGCCTATATTATCACAAATAAATAAGCATTGGATAAGAGATGGGACATGCTGTTCAATAATGCAAGATTAAAGCTAAGAAATGGTGATCTCTTTTCATGTGTGCATTAACTTGGTATGAGAAAGTGGGAGTTTCCCCCAGAGGACGTTTCTCTATTGACTAAACATTAACATTGATAATTGAAATCATCAGCAGGTTTTCATGACCCCTAAATCAATCAGCACAGCCCCTTTATTAACACGCCATCATCCTTGTTAGAATTAAAGATCTTTCCCTGAACATTACGTAATGTCTATCATCTTGATGAGTCATTTGTTCCGGGTCATGAAAGTTAATAGCAGATGTCGACGAACAATGCTAATTGATTACAGACTACAGACACTCGTGAGCATGCGAGTGTGAGACAAGGGTTTGAATTGAATGATTGTTGTGGATGCATTGTGTCTTGAATGGGTGAGTGGGGTTTGCATGCTAGCACATAAATGACGGTACAACATATTCAAGTTTTTTGAGGGGTCATTTTAGTGAAAATAAGTGAAAAACACTAATATTTGACATAATATGTTGATTCAAGCTTGTGAAAGAAAAACGTAAGTGTATGAGTTTATACTAACGACTGAAATGTTCACTTGGACTAATTGCTAAAAATAGGCAGCTATGGCTCACAGATAATGTATTTTTAATGTGTTGAATTCCAACAACATTATGTTGCTGGCGACAAAGAGGGGTCTCATTAGCAGCAGAATACAGTGTGGTTAACAGCATTCTATCAATCGTTAAAATCCCTTCAACACCTCCCTTCTACGCATATGACAAGGAAATTGGCGGGGAAGGAAAATCCAACGCACACACATACCAGTACCGTTGAAATGCAAGGGTGAAACGTGATCATAAGACGGCAAACCTAATTTGAACAAAGGTCGATGTCAAGGGCAGCCGATTTACAGAGGAGCAGTGCCTTCCAAGAATTGCTCCCATATGATCATATCATAGATTCTGGTTGAATCAGATCATTAAAGGGGACATATTATGAAAACAACACTTTTCCTTGGGGTGTTGTTTTGGGTTTCTGGTGCTCCCACACGCATACAAACTTTGAAAATAGTCTGTACATGATCTTTTGGGTGAGATATGCATTTCTGAAAGTATCCCGCCTACAGTTACCAAACGAGCGAATCAGTTTCGGCGCCCCCTCCTACGTAGGAAGGGGGCACAGTTGAATATTACTTCCCACTTCCCCACTCCCCTCCAATCAGAGCATAGCTACGATTTTGTGGACCAGAGGACGAGCAGCTCCGGCAGGGGGAACTCGGCGGCAGCTCAGCTCCGGGAGTACAATCCATTTCCTCTGCCGGACTGCCGCCGAGCTCCCCCCGCCGGAGCTGCCGGACTGCCGCCGAAACTTCGGCGGCAGTCCGGCGGAGGAGACATGGAGGAGAAAGGATTGTACTCCCGGAGCTGAGCTGCCAGACTTTTCAGCTCCCGGAGGACACCCGCCGGAGCAGCCGGGAAGCTTTGGCGGCAGTTCAGCTCCCGGAGTACACCGCCGGAGCTACCGCCCAAGCGGCGGCCAGAGTCCGGCAGCTCCGGCGGTGCCGCACAAGCTTCGGTGGCAGTTAGAAAGCTCCGGCGCGGGGAGCTCGGCGGCAGTCCGACAGCTCATCTCTCGGAGTACAATCCCTTTCTCCTCCATGTCGGGGTTCATGGACTTCAGAGTCAAGGCCAAACTTCCTTTCCCCCAATTCTTCTCAACCATGGCCGAGATATCCCCCACTACGAGTCTTTACTTGTTGTGGAAGTGCCAGAGACGTCAGACACTATGATTCATAATATCATCCGAGGCACACATAGCTTTTGGCCTTGATATTAGATATAATTTTATATAAATACCCATATATAATATTATTATATTATATAGATATAGAGCTCCAGGAGTCCGCAAACGGCAACCATCCCTTCTCCTCCATGGTGTGGTTCAGTCTGACAGCTCACTGGTCAATGGGCAGCAGCTCATTTGCATTAAAGCTACAGACACCAGAAACAGTGCATTCTGAAGGGACTGAAACAGAGAGGAATAGCGGTAGGCAAGATTTTTTTTTTCCTAAAAGCTATTTCCAGCAAACGGCAACAAAAACATGTTTTCTGGAACTCAAATACAATGTTTACTTGTTTGGAAAACACCATAATATGTCTCCTTTAAACACCACAGTAAAGAGATGGGGACCATTCAAAAGTTATATTCCCCACCACATGGCTGTTTTGGAAGAGTACGGTCTACTGACCCAATGCTCTGAGAACACTGGCCTGCACTTTGTTGCATTTATCCAAAATGGTGCTGGAAACGAGTAAACACTCCAAAAATCAAAATACCGTTCAGGGTGATCAAAACGACAAAACCATCTCTCCTGGCTTTATTCAAACATTTCCAATACAAAGTGATAAACCTTGAATGTGCCGATTCTGCCTCTGAGCGTTTAGATGGGAGACCATCACAATGGTTTGATCACGCAGACCGGTATTGTCCTTTGAGACACTTCAACGCAGGAAACAATAGCAGCCAGCGGCATTTATTTAACAAGCCAGTCACTAGGCTGATAGGACTGGTGGCCTGGGTGAGAATACGCAACTAGTGTTCAAAGCGCTGGGGCCTTTTCTGCAAAGGATTTCTTTAAGTGGGAGCTGTTAAGAGAATGAAAGAGTTTGTGCTTGAGCATGTGTTTACTTGAATTAAGAGTGCCTTTTATTGTAACCATCCAAATTTAGATGGCTGGCCGTAGAACTGAGAGGAAAGTCGTAACTTTAATAGCCAGGACGTGGTTTAATGCACTTCAAATTGCAACCATCACCAAGTACAAACCACATTATGAATGGTGGCATTTTCAAAATCAATGCCACCCTTCATAATCAAAAGTGGCCGAATACATTTATCAAATTGGCAAATGATAAACCAAAGGATGCACTCCATTCTGCTATAAAGGACATTCTAACTCACCATCACTTCCATATTTTGCTGCGGCGTCTGGAATCCATGCACTGTCAGTTTGCGAAGCACTGGGGAAGAAAGGAAAGAGGAACACATTAGCAGCCTACACATGGATGCATGCGTTAGCTTTCTGATGCTGTGATGTATGCTCCACCATGCTTAGATTAAGTAGAATACGGCCAAGACAAGCCCTATGCTAATCCACTGTGTGAGTGCCTGTAGGTTAAGGATGGGAGCAGAGTATGCTCTAGTCCTCGATTTGGAAATTCGTATTCATTGCCTGAAAGGGCCTATAGAGTACAGTAGACTGTCAATACATTTTGGCCGCAGGTTGCTATGGGTTGTTAATGTGGTGATGAGATAGACAAATGTGGACGTTTTTGAAGAAAAACAACCAGTTAAATGTTGGCTGGTCTAAAAATCCTCACTAGTCCCTCAGAAACCAAGTTCAGTAGTAGTTGGCACATTATACTGCAGAGTTTTACTGTTATTTTTTACTTAGTAAAATACACAGATCAAAACACTGTTTTTTTACAAAGCTTTTTAACCCGTTAAGCAACGGCTTCAATGGCGTGTTTTCAAGACAGTCAAATTAGCTCCTCTTCTTGATTCTCATAGCCAGTAATTCTTCATCCAATCAACGATAAGGTAAGATAAAATAAGTAAGACACCACCGGTCCATTTCTATCGTTCACACTTTGCATTATCTACACTATGTGGAGGCAATACCAGTTTACTCCATGTTCAATTCAGTCATTGAATTGAACACTGCTGGCTGCTTAAAGTCTGTTATTGTAGGCCTACGTCTATTTTACCAGATTTTCTTCACATTAAATGACAATTACGGTATTTTCAATTGCCCAAGCCTGCTTCACAATGGCTGGCTACGGGTATCACAAACCTAACCTAAACGTTTGTTTTCAGAAATGCGAAACTCACCGAGGGGTTAGTGGTGTTTGTTGATGTTCCTAATCAATAATGATAGTGAAGTACAGTTTCTGTCATGTTTTATTTGGCATTTTGTAAATCCATTGAAAAGGAAACTGGACCGGAACTGGAAACGGAATAGGGGGCTGGCCTTTTCGCTCGGTACTTGCCCTACTGTTGAGATGGAGAACCATCAACATTTCGGTGTTAACCACTCTATTTCATCCTAGACAAACCAGAAAGGGGGCTCAATATTCAAAATACCTGAATTTTCCTTTAAACAGAAACTCCATATCACTCTGGTAGTTGTCTAATTGAAACACAGATGAAGCCCATGTCATGAATGGTCAAAATTCCTCCTGTGCATTGAAGAATCGCTCACGGATGTTGCACATTTCGTGATTGTGCTGATAATAATGGCATCAATAAGTTTAAATATGTTAATAGAAATTACATATTTCTTGTCTCACCGCAAGCTATGAAAGCAGGACCTTATAATGAGGTTTGCAATTGCTTTTCAAATATCCTATTCAGTCCAATTGCAAAAGCGTCATCTCGAATGGGCCACCATTTTAAGAGATGAATGAGCCACCACCGAAAGAGTCTTCTTGCACAAGAGCACTGTTCAACCCCTCATAATATGCATTTAATCCGCATTACATTCATATTAGATGACTGCTGGAGTGAAAGTGGATTTTCGATTTAAAGTATTTGGATGACACCTAGCGGAGCCACATAGTAACGTATAGGTCATTTAGTAGTCCAGTAGAACAAGACTGCGTTCATGGGAACAAAACTTTATTTTACAATCGTTGGTACTGCTATAATAGGTAAATTAATATTACCTATTGGTACTTCAGCCACACAACATACCAGACATTTCCGCAGTATGCGGAAACATAGAACAATACGCTACCTTAGTCTCAAGAGAACTTACCTTGGGTAGTGCTCTCAATAGATAGATAGATAGATAGATAGATAGATAGATAGATAGATAGATAAATACTTTAATAATCCCAGAGGGATTATTAAAGTATTTATCATGTATCTGTATCATGTATCTGTATCAACATACAATAAGGGTTACTCTACCGTTTATTACTGAATTGAACATGGAATAAATAGCCGATATAGTGCATCAACATAGTGTAGTAAAGTGGATGCACAGCACAAACAAAAGATCATTAAAGGACTGTTTTGGTCTGACTTTGGATATCGTTGATTGGGTAAAGAATGTTCTTACTTATTGGCTGCTAGAATCAAGAGGAGGAGCTCATTTGACTTATGAAAATTTAATTCAAAATCAGTCTAAAACACAGTATACTACGTCGTCTTGACATTTGAGTTTGGCATTTTGAACCACCGAATCTGGGTATTTTATGGCGTGATAAAATACAACACCGTAAAAGAGTCGGCATGAAAGCATTTATCATTGATTTATATCAATGCACGAAGAAAAAGGAGTAGTTTTGACTGAAGGCCTTCCATATGAGCACAAGCACCGAACGCTCACATGGTGTGTAATGGTTCGTAAATGGGGTCCATTTAGGAACAATAGGTTATAAGCTATGCCAACAGTAATTATGGTAAAAAGTTTTTATACAGCGTTCTTTATACTATGGCCTTACGTGTGGACATGGCACATCGACTAACCAAGCTAAAGCAAATAGGAAATGCACTTCTTTCAAGATGGAAAGTTGGAGTATGTTTACTTCATTAGATGATCTATGAATACTAATCATTACAAGCTTGTTTAAACTGTGGTAGAACTGCTAATATAAGCAATGTATATTAGTAGTTCAATATAAATTATTGATATATTTTCAGACCTAGATAGTTACAAGTAGCAACCTAGCCCCCAGTTACCTCTTCGACCTCCTCTAAGAATACACTCCCTTCCGCTCCCTCCGCTCAGCCTCTGCTGGACTACTATGTATCCCCAACTCACGACTCATTACAATGGATGCCCGGTCATTCAGCACCCAGGCTCTGGAACTCCATCCCCCCACACATAAAACAGTCACCATTACAACCTTCAAGTCACAACTCAAAACTCACCTGTTCAAACTCGCACACAACGTCTAACTGATCACTGTCTTGATTGTTTGTTTTGTCTTTTTTTTGTTTTATTTTTTTATGTTTTTATTTATTTATTTATTATTATTATTTTCCACAATGTCTTTTTAAACAATTTATGATGACTTTATGCTCTGTAAGGTGACCTTGGGTGCCTTGAAAGGCGCCTCTAAATGAAATGTATTATTATTATTATTAAGTATTCACAATGTCTCATGTGTTTAGAACTTAAAAAAATCTGATTAGATGATCGATATCTTTATTCTACTCAGTTTTCCAGAACATGGCCCAGTAAACACTAAGAAAAATATAACTATTTGTATACGTGCCATAACCTGTTATAATGATCTGTGTACCACAGAGTACCGTAATAATAATGTATGGTTGCATGTCCAAACCTAAACTCAAGAGGAGTTTTCTTGAAGAACCCGAGAGGTTCTCTCTATTGGTGAGCTGTTACCTTTAAGTGACAGCAGCGTCCTCTCCAGCGAACTGAGAGCGGCGGCCTCGTCACTGGCGTAGATCTGCTGGAGGAAGCAGTCGGTGTGGTGGCTCCACAGGGAACAGGCAAAGCTGTAGATCCCCGATGCGAGCTGCACATAAAAGAAACACAACAGTTCAGTCAATGGCCAGATACAATATGGAGGAAGCCTGTTATAATTAGATGAAGTGAGGAGTATGGATCACTCTGGCTGTGTAGCGACACACAAGCACAAATAATTAGGCACCACACACACACACACACACACACACACACACACATTAGCCTTCTGCAAAAAGCCAATTACGCACTCTATTCAGTTTATGTCCGTGAATCTCTTGAATTTATGAAACAGCCTTTTATTAGAGAGCAGTCAACAATGCTCGTCACCATTGTCTATAAAGGCGCAAGGGTTGAAGACAAGACATGATACAGAATAATAATTGGATGGCGCTTGTGCAGCCGTTGCTCTGCTAAGAAGAACCAGGCAGTCCATCTTTGGGTCAGGCATCCTCCGTGCTACAGACACAGAATGCCGATGAGAGGCACTTCAGTACAGGCTGCTGATTAAAGCCATGTTGACCGGTCTCAGAGTTCGCTATAGTGCTACATTAAGAAATGAGAGAGATAGAAGAATAAAAGGTGAGGGAGAGTGCATTTAAAAGGCCATTTAAAGAAAGTCTTTACATAATGGATTTATTGAAATTGTCATCCGAAGGCGTTTTATATTCATGCTTGTAGTTGATAACTTTTCTTTGACAAAATTGGATGAAATGCAAGTAATGGTCCTTTGTTCCCTCATGACACATTTTCCTACTTGTGAAAAGTACAACGGTTATTCAACTAGCCCATTAACTTTCACCATCGTCAATGGTGAAGTTTCACCATCGTCAAATATATTTTTACAAATATTGATTACTGAAATTCGGATTGATCGGAAAAACATAAAAAATAAATATGTCGAAGACTGAATGCTCCTTGAGAACGGTATCTGCATATTTAGTTTTCTCTGATTCACATACTTTTCATAGCCGGAGGCCAGTAGCAAGCGTCAGAGCAAAGTGTGAACTATATCACTATATTTGTATTTAACAGAGCTTGAAAATAAATAAATTACTTACTGGTGAGATTGACTCTACAACAACAACAACATGAATGTCTGATAGGAGAAGACTGCGCTTCTTTACACACAGAAAAAATAAGATGATAGAAGGGAAAACATAAAACGCATAAAGAACCGTGGTTTCGGTTCTCAGATATGGAGGGCCTGCTTAACAAAAAGTTAATTAAAAAAAATCAAAGGGTTCGTTACGCTGCTCAAAAGGTATGAATCATCATTATTCAAATGATGCACGGATTGAAAAAAAGCATTTAACACCTCAGTCCTCGTCTGACCCACGTGCTGCCATCTGATTCAACCCGTGAAAATGAATTAAAAAGTGTGTAGCATGCAGTTCAATCTCAAGCAGACACACCAGAGTAAGGTAGCTCACACACGTATTTGATCATATTGTGCATATACGATTTCTTGATACAAATAGTGTGTGTGTGTGTGTGTGTGTGTGTGTGTGTGTGTGTGTGTGTGTGTGTGTGTGTGTGTGTGTGTGAGAGACAGACCACTGGAAAGGGCGAGACAAGAATTTGGAGGACACAGAGCACCACAAGGGAGGGATTTCTTAACAAATTTAAGTCATAACTTCACCCATGCCTCCCGTAGTGTGCAGCGACTGCCACGTTCTCAAGCACAACCACACACACTCGTACTGAGGAGTAGTTCCACTGTCATTTAGATAGATTTTTCAATACACTTTCAATCACTCTAATGCCGTTTTTTTGCCAACTTTTTAAAATAAAACCAACCTTTACTACCCTATAGAGAAAATACACATCAATATAGCTTATTATAAAACTCTAATCGATCAAAGCAGTGAGTCATTGCTTTTAATTGTACTGCAACACTCTTTCCGATAGCAAAATAAGCCTATTAAGATGACTGAGTTTGATACCAAACGAAATGCAAGTAATTACGAGAGCAGCCAACACACAATGAGATCACAAAGATATGATCACCACTGTCATTTAAGCCTTTATCATACATTGAGGTTGTACATCGATAATGATAATATTGTTGCTGATGATGGTGCGTGTCTGACTGTGTGCGCGCGTGTGCGGGTGTGTAAAGAAATCCAATTAGTTCCAGCTACGGTTTGAAGATTTAATTTGGACCTCGTCGTATCTCATAATAACTACATGTGAATGACCACCTCTGGGCAGGCTCAATGTTAATTTAAGTTAATTTTCTCTCTGTGGATAGCATGCTCGTACCCGTGTTGAGTCTACCAACCAGGCCTCTGGGGCTAAGAGCAATGATCACAGAGTCCCTGTTCAGAAAGCACACATTGGGAAATTAAACGCCCCACTGTACAGTTTTTGATTTTGAGAGGCCATGTTTGCTAGGAGTTTAAATCAGTATCTAAAATCCATTAAACTTTCTCTGCCACTGAAAAGTGTGTGTGATGAGAACGTCGTTTCAACAGTGACCATACTGACTTTTACACTCCCTCTTATCGAATACTTTTAACAGGCCATCACAGAGTAGGCTATTAATCAGTGAAAGAAAAAAATTCTGGAATCTATAGCACTTTTTAGCACTTATATTGACGGGGCGTGATGGCCTTAGAGGATTTCAATTTAAGCATTTATTTCGCAGATTGTAGCTGCAGCGTTTCCACTCAATTCTGGACCAATTAAAAATAGTAGGTCCGCATTAGTCCCTTGCTCTAAAATTATCTACATTTTCCTTTAAGCATGAGCCACCAAAATCCCAAGGATAAAAATCACATTACAGCTGGGTTGCTACTAGGGACTCTTAGGTAATTAATCGTGCCAATATGCTGTTTTACTTGGAAATGCATATCATGGAAGCAAGCTACGGTCTGAATGACATTTAACATGGTCAAGTAATTAAACTAACTAACCCACTCTGCAACGCGGTGCTCTGCGGCCCGTCTGGTGTGCGACCCTCTTTACAGTGAGGCTCTGCTATAACCGAGTCGGACTGGAGCCGAGAGTGGATCCAAAACCCACTGACATCCTCCAAACGGCACACAATATTAAGGCCGACAGGTAGAGTGCACACATTGCACTGTGGCACTGTGGCTGCATCAGTTATTTTAAAGATAACTTACTGATTGCCTTACCCCGACCAATAGATTAGTTGAAGAGTGGGCCGAATTTTAGCTGACCAAGACTTTTTATTTGGTTGATTACAAAATCCACCAATCCATCCATTTCCTCTTTCTGCTTGGGTAAGCACTATCCCAGAACCGATTCTGAATATGAGCAATCACCCAGAAAGGGTGCTGATGGACAACATCTTGCTAGGACTCCCTGTTCTGCATCAAACACATTTATACAGATTGGCACCAGTGAAGACCTTACTGCACCTTTAAAGAGTACTTCTAGGGTGTAGAAAGAAGGGAACCATCCCAGAGCTGTGAAACTGTGTGCACCAATAACGAGAACCACTAGATGGTGGAGAAAGAGTGGGGTAAATCTAATCAGCTGTTTGCATATGGAGAGAGGTAGAAGCTTGGATAGAGATCAAGAGAGAGACAGAGAAGGCAGAGAAACTGTCAACCAGAGGGAAGTAGAGAAGAGAGAGGGCAGACATCTCACGGCTGTGGACCTGCACTACCGAGCTGCTCTCTTGTACAACATGAAATATAAATTGGAGAAAGATGAAGAGAAGAATATATGAAAAAATGAGCGACTAGATCAACCCTCGCTATGTGCAGTGAAGCGGCTTGCAATCAGGAGAGTGGTGGAAAGTGCACTCAACAGATATGAAAGCCAAAGAATCAGTCGCCACTCCAGTATATCAGCTCCATCATTACTCCCGGGGTAGTTGTTGATTATGTCATGCATTGGAGAGCGATTATGTCTCCTTGGCGCAAGCTAAATGGCAGTGTCTGGCTACCGAAGGATCGGTAAACATGTGCTTTCGGAAAATGACAGGTTAGGCGACACCCTTTCATAGAGGGATGATCGCTGCACCAATACAGAAGAGGCTTAGCAAAGGGAACGTTGAAAAAAGGTTTTCCTTTGGAAATCATGCAGTTCATTGTGCAATAATGTCTTTAGAATAGTTCAACGGTTTATTGGCAGAAGCCAAACAGGGAGATGAAAGAGATGCAAATTTCAATGAAGCCAGACAGTCCCTCCATTTGCATGTCGATAACCTATTCCAACAGGGAGGGTTCACAAGCTGAAGTCAATCAGGAAAACTGCCGATCATTTCTTCCATCGTCTTTTGAAAACCCCTTGGGTAGTGATACTGTGCCTCATCACCATTCAACCGCACCAGGCCCATTATTGTCTTCACAGCCCAACACGCAAACTAAAAACAAGCCAGAGACTCAGCACTTTGTACACCGAGAAATGACGATTTCAGCCAAGACTGCAATCCACTACTCACAACCCCTTGCTTTACACACACACAACCCCTTGCTTTGCACACACCTCAGCTTGTGAATTGAAGTTGAAATCGACAATGAAGGAAGGACGACATCTTACAGCTGAACAACATGAACGAACATCCCAGGGACAGCGCCTCAAACTTTGTTTTGTCAAAACATTTTGTGAAACCAAGCATCTCAGGATATTTTAAATCTTGAATGCTATATGGATCCCCGTTAGAAATCGACTTGTACAATAAGTAGGATCCCAAATGAAATGGCTGAGTAATTAAATATGAATACATTATTGTGACATAATTTGAGATGCTGTGTCCTCACGTTGTTGGTATGAATAATGTGGGAAGCAGAGGCCCTAAGCAGCATAAGTGGCCAGCAATAATTGCAAGTAATTACCGATTATTAAAACATGAAAGTGAAGAAAGTGCAGTGTAGACTTTCCTGCATTACTCCCGTGCTACAAAGACAACACAACAAAGAAACGCTCTGGCCCAGTTTGACCTCCCATGCCTCGTTTTGAGCTTAGTCTGAAGGATTTGATGAAAAGCTGAAAAACGGGGAGATGTAATTACACACTTTGCAGGACAGCGTTAAGTCTAATTCTGTGGGTATGACAAAGCTTGTTCTCAAGCCTTTTCAAAATATTTAGAAATATTTGGATTTATAATTTAAAACACACAATGCCATGGTAATTACTAGCCTTGGAACCAGAGGAAACTGCAAACTCATGTTTTATTTGCTCTGGCATATGCGTCTCGCCTCCCTTCCGTTCAGACAGACTTCCAACAGACGTGGCCCCGGACGGGCCCATCATAACAGTCGATCTAAAATGGGGTGGGTCTAATACGATGACTCTAGAGGAGCAACCTAAGGCATGTTCCTCAACAACCAAAATGTCTGCCGCAGATGTAACACACGTTTCATTTCTCTGATTGGTTGTAAGTCTATCCAATTGTGTCCAGAGGCATTTTGGTCTGCGTCCATTGATAAAGCCCCTTGGAAATGAAAATTGAGAAGTTCTAGAGTAAGAGGAATTTGCAAATTGGTCTGGCGGTTTCAGCCTAGGTAATTACAGCAGCAATACAGGATTTATGTCCACCAGAGAATATTAGTATAATCCAATCATGTCATCAAACTCACAGCTTAACACGTTGCTCCAGCTTGCTCCATTATACTGATTCTCTACCCATTGTTCTCGTTTTACAAAAGGCAAATTATGTGTCTAGTCCATGGATATATACTAAGTTCTAGCCCAGTTGGAATTGGTTCCGTACCCACAGCTACTCGTTGGCCAGAAAGACACCAAATGACAGTATAAAAGACTTGAAACTTCATTGTTGCTAATTTGGATACCTCAGCCAGAGTCTGTTTCAGTCCGGTTGATCATTAATGTCTGACCACCAATTGAGTTTTAAAGTGTTAAGCATCAGCCACAGCCTGTGGTTGGTTATCATTAAAATGCCCATTATCTGTCAATGAATAGGTGGTGTTAGGAGCATAGACTTGCATATAGATGGGATAAGGGCTTGGTGGTTTGGCCTGAAAATAAAACCTTAATTCTTTCAAACTGATATAAGATTTTGACCAACTTGTTTGGTGCATCAATTGCAGCACTGAATTAACTCCTTTTTTCTACTGTATAAATAGGGACAATATATGTATTATGTCACCGCATCTGTGATCGCCTACCACTAGGGCCCTTTCATGTCATAAGGAATTGAAAATGCTGCTGCCAAGGCTACCTGCTTTTTTGCAGGCACATTGTGAGTAAGGCCTCCCGGACAACTACGTTATACTAGGTATAACGCTGCGGTGTGTATGGATGTGTGTAGCTCCATCAGAGCAGCGATTTATTTTAATGTGGGGGTCTGAGTGACGGTTAAGCTTCTGCATATTATGCCACGGTGCAGTTTCATATACAGAACATTGCTCATTAAAAAGTTATTTGCACAACAGCGTTGATAAAAAAGTATCACAAAGTTTGCCGTCGGTCATAACACACTCCTTCCCTGTACTCTGCAAAAAAAAATATTTTAAAGTGTTTCAATCTCAGCCAAACAGCAGGTTTGATTGCTCTTTAAGGTATAACAAATCTGCAGAGCCAGAATTGTGTTTTTCACGGTTCACCCATTTCACAAACCGTGGGAAAGCTAATTATCAATTAAATCAAAAAGAAGAAAAAAAAAATCATTTGAATTTCAACCATATATTTCTAATGTAGGTCCAAAATGTATTAGTTTAGTTTGACAATTCTTCTTTATTCTTACAACTAGACACACAAATCGAAACTCAGCATACCCCATCTCACATCCATCTTTCTACAGCACGGCGCAGCGCTACGGTGGGAGTGGGAGCCGACACGGCGACCCCCCTTTCTGCTGTTATAATGATCTTTGCTGCCACTCGAAGCGTGGTCAGGAGAACACCTGGCTGAGCACTGCCTCTTCAGATGACGCAAAGCACCACGCTGGGGCCCATTTTGAGATTCCCATCACCGCGCGGTGTTGACGCAGGATATTACCCATGGCGCAGTCATCGCAGATGCATTATCAAATCAGCATTGCATAATCGTGAGCCCTAATTGATGGCGGCGCGGTGTCTGTGGCTCCCCAGCACCGTTTAGCTGTGCACCGTTTTAGGGGTCGCTGCTCCCCAAGCGGGGGATGTCTAACACACTGCAACTTCAAGTAGCTTACCCATTCTAATGCACGGCTGTTTATTCGTCTATGTGTTTATTCATTATGCTCCCGTCTCATATGACTGCAATTTTAGTCCAGGGAATGCCTTGTTATGAAATAACAAGGGTGGCCAATCAATGCAGAGTATTTTAAAGTGTTTTGAAATGCAACCAATTCTCCTTCCTGAGCGCTCCTTTCATTCTATTCGCGCCATTAAAATGTTTCATAACAATAACTCCTTCCTCTTCATTACTTATTCTTCTCGCTCACAGGTCTCTTCCCCTTCACTTCCTCCGCCCAGATGCCACTTCCTCCCTGGCCACCTCCCCGCCAGTCGGTCCGTTGCTAGTGGGTCAATAAACCTAGGGGCCGTAGAATATGGGGGGGGTGTGTGTGTGTGTGTCAGAGATAACAACCAGGCCTAGCCAGAAGTAACCTCATCTCCACAGAGCAGCCTCTGCTTTGCTCAGAAAACAGCAACTTGTAGCCTCAACATTGCCAGCCAATGTTAAAGAGAGAAGGTAATCACGTTCACAGATTAGAGGGGTTGATGGCAGAAGAGGGGTTGCGTTCAGAGTCGCTGTGGCAGGTTCTAAAGGTTTGATAATGGACCTTGTGCGACAGGGTTTCTCTGCGTCAACATCGCTGCCAGAGGTCTATTAGTTATGTATGAGACGAACCAGCAGTAACTACTCCTCCTCGCATGGTCCTCTTTCTCCAGCGTTTTAATGCTTTCCTTTCAACTCCCCGTGCTGAGGCCGGACAACTATTCGCTACATGTTATGTTCAGTCCAGTGAGTTAAACATGTAATATACCGGCATGAACAAAACGTGTCCGGAGGACCATTTCATCAGGTGTATTAAAGCCCCCCTTCACAGACCAACTCAGCCTTCAGGATTCAAGTTTACCTTGGTCTACACACTCAACATCCTTCTGCTTGTTAGGTGAATCCGCTAAGTTTCACACCCACTCAGGTCCATAATAAAGATCCTTATACCACCCAGAACTCTCGCAAAGAATTACGCAATGCTGGAACAGTTTCATTATTCACTCATTATTTTGTGTGTGGACGAAACCTTGTGTAGGTATGGGATGGTACATAACATAGCAAAAATCGCACATTGACAATGAATGAAGAGAGGGAGACACACAGAGTGACGTTTGGAATCTAAACACTCATCTAAACTCATACAGCAGCTAAACAGCATCACCTAGAGGCCAAATTTGTCATTTAACTACATTTGTTATAATCCTACTGTAGTATTATACTACAATTGGCTCATTTAGCCGACACGTTTACCCAAAGCAGCTTACAGTGAATTCAGAAAGACGTCCTAAGTAGCAGGTAGTTGTTAGGGACCATGATCAAGGACACCTAATGCAGATAAGGATGAAGCCGGAGGTATCGAAAACAGTACATTCCGGCTTGAGGTCAAACTCCTTAGCCACTACACACCATATATGTTTCACATTTGGAGATTGGACCATCTAACAGATTTGAGAGAAGGGTGGAACAAAACAACAAATCCACAAAATCCCCCAAGAAACACAAAAATCAAGAGGAATCTGCCATCAAGCATACTGAGGGATAGGAATAAATAGAAGAGAACTCACGTCCTCAAAGAGGCGCCGGTCCTGGGCCAGACGCTTAGATGCCAGGGTCTTGGTGACGTGGTAGAAGGTGAGCAGGGCTCGGTGTTGCTGCAGGCCATCCTGGCCCTTCACAGACTCCATCAGAATGGGAATCAACTCTGGCCACTGTCTGGGACAGTCCAAACGGGCCACCTTGGCTATCAGCACTGCAATCTGGGTGGCGATCTAATGGTGGAAAATGTGAAAAACATTGACGGAAAAGGTTTCAGCCTCAGGAGCGTGGGTCTTATTTAAGTTTTATGGATGTGGAACATTTTGGCTTTAGGCTTTATTATGTGTTTGATATATACTAGATTTAGTCGCAGACATGACATAACCGAGTGAGTGAATGTTTGTAAATTGCTCTCAATGTGGAATATAGAGTTGAAATACCAAAATCGTCAGAATAAAATACATTTTGTTTCTGATCAGGGCTTGTCTCATGTTGTTGTTATCCAAAATAATAGCACACAAATTAAGAGTTGTGCTTTTTGTCTAAAAAGTGCATTAGCAAAACTATAAAATATACTTCAGTCACTTTTCCTCCTCCAAGCGAATATATATCAATGGAGCACTAATGCCTTTGGTTGGGTTGGTTACACAGCTATGTTGCACTAGAGGGTTTGCAAACACATTTATTAGAGAAATATGAAAAGGAGAACAAAACTATAGAAAGTAATGACAACTGCAGCTCTTTGCAATTTGAGAAATGCCTGTGGCTTATGCAGTAAACACAAGCAGAGATGATGAAAATTCTTGAAAGTGAAGACATCATCTTGCTTTCTTTTGAAGAAGGTTTGCAATTTCTAAAAATAACCCTTCCTACAAAACAGAGTTGAAGTAAAAAGGGAAAAAATATATAATGCAAACAGTAAGAACTGTTGCCAGCTATGTTTGCGAGTTAAATGTACTGACTGTCAATGTGAGGCACGGGCATCAACTTTAGCACCATAGGGCCAACAAGGTCAGGCTACCATAAATCATCTCATGGCTGTCACGAGATTTCAGCCAGACCGTAATATAAATCATCTCATGGCTGTCAGAGATTTCAGCCAGACCGTAATATGTGAGGATGATTTTTAGCAGAGATAGCTCAGGAGTCACTTGTAGTGACTTGTGTGAGTTGAGTTGTGCTGGACTTGCATAGCGTTTGCACCAAATTTGTCAAAATGCAATGGTGAGCCATTTGATTATGGAAGATGGCTGGACTTCAGACAGGCCCCCGAAATGTATCCTGTTTTGGTCCCCTCGTTGACTTGACTATCGATAGGGTCAGACAAATATTTTTCGGGGGATTTTGGAACGTTCTAAAGTTTACAAATATATTTACAGCAATGTGCTGTTTACTTTTCTTTTGCCGAGATGACCTTTCAAATCCTGGGCTATAGCCTACAGAATTAGTTGTTAACTATTCAAACGAAATGTAGGGTTACAGTTTGAACACCTTATACACCTGTGACCTCAAAAGGTGTAGGATCTTTTTTTTTTTCTTCATTCATATCAACAAACGTGTTTTTTTGTGAATCATACATTCACTGTTAGCCCCATGCAACAATAACTTCCCTAACAACTTATCCTTCTTTAACAGTTCTCTAATATCCCATCCATCCTATGTACAATAACTACAACTTCCCATGTAAATATAAATGGCTCGTTCTAAAGGTAACAAAATCTCAATGATTCTTATTTCCATGGGATGATACACCATTCAAAACATACTTGTGAAAATTATTACACTTCTGCTAAGTCTGTTCTGCTAGATAACACCAACATTCTAAAGACTGCACATATTCAGTACTTATAAAGTACATCCCCCATAATAATAATAATGATTTGTGGTGGTTGAAAGAAAGGAACAACACATTATTATTATGGGGCAAAGTAGATTTCCCATTGCAGGTCATTCTAACAAGGCACGAAAAATAGCTGAATAGAGTATTGAATAATATGGTCCTAATTAAGTCTGAATGAGTCACTAAAGTCATGCCAGCATGAATGGCCAAAATAGTAAAGTTCATAAAGAACTTTTTGATTTATTTTAAGTGATTGTTAGGTAGACAATTTTGTGACATTTTTTAAAAGAAAGGCTCTTAATAAGTTCAATATACAAATTAATAACTTGTTAATTGTTTTCATATTCTCATCATCAGCACAGTATTTTTTGTGCAATGTTCGCCATGTAACTACGGAGGCACGTGGCCCTTTTGAGGAGAAGGTTAACCCAAGTCCAATAAAGGCTCTTTGGACCCCCATTATAAATGAGTCACACAAATCTAAATATTAAAGAGTTTCAAGGCCATTCAAAAGCCAGTCAAAGGACTTCTTTGCAAAGTCATTTGCTGTATGTTCGCAATCATTATGAGGTTATTTCATCAAACACACTCAATAGAAAAAGATTACCCCGTTAATTAACCCCATATGCTAATTTAGCTTAACTCCCGCAAAATTGTCTGTTTCCATGGCAATGTGATAAAAAATAGAAAGGAATTCACAATTAAAAAGGTCCAACGTTTTCTTTCAATATCTTAAAGCAATTCTTCACCGGTGGAGACATGAATCTGTATTTAAAGTGGGTCAAATATTTAGTCGAATAGTTACATAAATTTCAAATTTTGTGCCTCCTTGACCGAGAAAAAGCAGACATTGACCTTTTGGCACTTGCGGATTGAAGACGACAACTCCCACAATGCCAATCAGCGTTCACTCCCTTAGGGACGTAACATAACAGCCAATCAGCGTTCACTCCCTGCAGTCCAGCGTGAACAGCAGCATGGAGGAGAAGTTATTGTAGTTCCCTTTAGAACTACGGTGAATAACGTTAGCTCAGCTGTAGGTAACTCGTTTCTATAGCAACCACACAAGGCTGCAACTGATCACTAGTTTAAAAACGTAGTTGTTACATTGTATCTCGCTTGCAAAACTATGCATCGACTGACCCTCTGATAGATTTCCGACACATTTTAGAAACTTTTTTAAACAAGGTTTATTTTTACAATGGACCATGTTTGAAATGTATGTGAAGTCAGCGGGCAATATGCCGGATTAATGCACTCCTCCCAGCCAATCAGAATCGAGCATTCTTAAATGAAGTAGAATAATATGAATTAAAGACTTCGTCGGGTTCTCGGATACCTCTGGTACTTCCACAACAAGTAAAGACTCGAGTCAGAGTACTGCACGGGTTCGGGTACTCGACCGGTGAACCGCACAATTTCGATGAAATGGGGGGAAAATAATGTGGGCACTGTGCCGGACACGGGTGCTGGTCGGGTCGGACACCAGAACAGCGCGGTTCGGTCGATCGCAATTTTGTGATTGCGAGCGAGACTTCTCTGCTGCTGGAGATGTTATTCAGGAGCAGAGGAGTAAACTAAAACCGTGTGCCAGGTGCTTTTTTTGCACAGCAATATAAAGCACCACCCCACACTCAAGATAGTGTAATTCCCCGGCGTTCCATCTAATGTGTCTAATTTTCTTTCAGGTGCGGGTGTCGGTATGAATTTATAGCGGGTCTGGTCGGGTGCGGAATATAATTCTGACTGGTATGGGCGGGTGCGGGTTTGCATTGCATTTTGAATTGGGGGAAGAAACATTGGCTTTGACTCTGAAGTCCAGATTGAACTTCAACTTCAGATCGATGTGGAACTGCTCACCGCGACATGGAGGAGAAAGGTATTGTTGCCCGCGATTGTCTCCCGCCGGAGCCCCGCTGCCCGCTGCCTCGGCGCTGCCAAGGCGGTGGTGCCTTGGCGTGGGCAGCGGGGCTCCGGCGGAAGACAATCGCGGTCCACAATCGCGGGCAATAATCCCTTTCTCCTCCATGTCGCAGTTCAGTCTACTTCAGATTGATGTGGAAGAACCAGAGACGTCAGAGAAACCAACAGAGTCGCTTGAGATGAAATTATGACTAAACGACTGCGTCGGGTTCTCCGACGTCTCTGGTCCTTCCACATCAATGTGAAGTTGCAGTTAAATCTGGGCTTCAGAGAGTCAAAGCCAACGTTTTTTCCGCCAATTCCTTCCCCACCATGGCCGAGAATCAATAAACGGGTTTCCACTTCGGCTGTTTCCCATTCCCATTTGTGTCGGTCTAGTTCTCTATCTAAGCAGTGAAGAAACATGGTGGACATTGTGTTTACATCTCGTACGCGGGCTCCCTCATTCCTTATTGGTGGGCTTACAAATAAGCCACGGGAAGACTGACAGAAGATACAACTTTTTTTTTTATATTATAATTAGAGGATGCCTAATTATAATATACGATTTTATAATGATAGAACGCCGGTTCTGTATCGGTATCCGTTTAAGATTTTCTCAGTATACAGAATGTTTGCCATATAATGTCCATCCCAAAATACAAACTGCTTGGAAAATATCTCAAAAGATTAGATTAAATAACTACAAATAAATACAAACCTGGTTGACTGGCTCATTGAAATTTGTAATTAGACCAGCACGCAGTGATGTCTTCTCCTCTTCCGACAAGGAACTGTGAAACATTGAAGCAGATGGAAAAAGACAGCATGCATTACACCATGTGGTTTACAACAATGCAAAACCAGGAATGCAGCGGAAAAACGGAAAGGGCAGAAAGTTTGCATCAAAAGGGCAATTTGGAAAATTGCAACAGACATACCATTCAATTATGTCTATTACGATTGCAAATACTGTCACAATTTTCATTTGAATAAATAAACCAGTTGTAATCTGCATGTCATGTATCGTCACTATAACTGATGCATCTTCATATCAGCCTAACACTTGAATGAGGTTATGGAAGTGTGTGTGGAAGATGAATAGTCTAAGCAGCCCCACCTACCCCGACTCAGACTAATTGGACACTGAGGCCGGGAGAGGATGCCCACCTGAGCATTCATTGTGCAGAGGTTAAACCAGATCTCACCCCCCCCACACACACACACACAATGTAGATATGAAGGGCTCATTCTAAAGTAACAAAAACAAAACAATCTTTTTTTCATTGGATAATAAACTATAATAAAAAACAAAATTGGCATTTCTGCCAAGTCTGTTCTTCTAGATGCCACTCAATTTGACACACTGCCCCTTTAATCCAAATCTTAGTCAAGGCATTCCACAGTATTTAATATAAATGATATGAATATACTGAGCAGGGGGATGGAGATTTCGCTCCCTAGATAACGCTATCACTCAGGAACAGCTGGCCTGCCACATCCAACCCGCCTGCAGCAGACCAGCACTTTCTCCACGGCTCCCTCATTCATACACAAGGCACCGCTACGAGGATGGCTGCCCTGGAATAACTTAGCACAAACACACGACAAGCGCGCGGAGAGAAAAGTTTCCTGAAGAGATTGGCATTATGATGCAGTGACGAATGAGGCATTGCATCAAACTTGAATGTACCCTGCCCTGCCTGGAGGCACATTTAAAAAGAGTGGTAAGGGGTGGCTTGAGGACAGGTTGGATGGAGTAATGGATTTAATTAACATATAAATAACATTGGGGGAGAAAAGGGACCATAGGTATAACTGTTCTGGAGTGATGGAAAACCAATACTGAAACTATAGGAACATTGAATAGCAGGGTGATGTACTTCCAAGCATTGGTCTTATTTGTATGGTAATATTAACCGTTTCCCAATCAGGCCATGTTTACACAAGCTTTTTGTATCTCTTCAAATCGCAGACTGAAAACGGTTTTGAGATTGCCAAGCAAAGATGTTTCTCCGTCTTAACAGTCGGGAATGGTTGAACGACAGATATAGAAATAGCCCACTGTTGTCTATGCAACACTCAATCTAGACGAGCCGTCTAGACCGAATCTGTCGTCAATTAAAGGGATACTTCACCGATTCAGAACCGGCGTTCTGTCATTATAAAACCACTATTGTAAGATAAAACGACCCAAAACGTCTAACCCAGTCTTCCCTTGGCCCAGCTTTCCTGATCCAATTTTCTCCTGAGATGACGTCAATTGACGCGTTTGACGTCATCTCGGTAAAACTTTGCTTGCCTGCTAGAAGGGCCAAGGACTACAAACCACTGGTTCCACAAATTTGTGAGCCCACCAATAAGGAATGAGGGGGGGCGGGAGCTTGCGTACGAAATGTAAACACAATGTCCACCATGTTTCTTTACCGCTTAGTTAGAGAACAAATTTGCAATGTGAAACAGCCGAAGTGGATTTTGAAAATCTATGTCGGATTCGGACATTCAGGGCTATTTGTACGAGCCAGAATACAGCCAGGAAGAATTGACACAAATAGAGGAGAAGGCTGCTGCGGCTGCAGCTGAACAAGCCTTGCCAGTTGCCGAGGAGAAGGAGCCGGAGCGCGACGGTTTGTTCTGTTCGCTTATAGACACTAACACAGAGTCCCTGTGCTGCAGCGAACTTCAGCGATGCCAGTTTCTTCTAGAAGAAATGGCTGATTCTGGCGAGGACGGGGCCATGTGTGTAACCTCTCACTCAGGCTTTACGCCTCATCTAAACAGTTGGGTAATTTGATGCATGTTTCCGGACCCAGAGAGTGAACCGGAAACGCCAGCCAAAGCCCGCCTGGAGAAACAGACGTCTGAGCATGTGTTTGTTGTTCTTACCAACACATTGGCTACAATAGTTTTGAGCCCCGGGGAATGTGACAATGTCGTTATCCGAAAGTGGCCGATCTTATTGGCAGAGCATAGGCTATGTTATGTTAGCTTGAAGTCGGTGTAAAGCTGTATAGGCCACTCAAGGCATAATACATCTTTCTTTGCTAATGTTGATCTCTTTCTTTCTTAGACAGTATCGGCTTCCTGTGTTGTCCAGGCCATCAGGGCTAATTACCCAGCACAAGATGGGCAGTACCGTGGCTACCAGGTGACAGTAGATGCTCAAGATGAGCTGTGACTATTTTGACCCTAGCAAACGCAACCTACACGTTTTATTTTTGTAAATAGTTCCTATTTTTTCACGAATAAAACTTAAAATTCATGTTGGTTGTTGTGATTTGTTTGCTAACCCAAGTGCTGTTATACTAAAGTTGGCCTACTGCAGAAGATAAACACTTATTTCCACTGGGGTGAAAAGGTTGACTACAAATACTTGATATGCTGAGCTACTGTAATTAGCAAATCTTTTTAATATACAAATGATGCGTTTGAAAAAACGAGAGCAGAAGACTAAACTAGTCAACGTATCGCGGGGATATGTTTACACAGAGTTTGCTTGCGCCACCACTCGCGCTAGTTTAATGGGTCCTTTGCCCTCCAAACGGAAACAGGCTGGCGGTACAGCGTTCGCAATGCACGTTGGATGATTTCTTACTTTTGAGCCAGAGAGACACTTTCTGCCTTATCTCAGGCTAGGATGAACCGATTTCCACTCAGAATTTGGGATGTTTTGGTATTACAAAAAAACGGTAGGCATAACTTTTTTCTTATCATTTCATCTGATGGTCAATTCGTTTAACGCCCGATAGGTTTGGAATATGAATGTATCAGACTAGGCACCTTTGTAAACATAGCGGAGTCACCCATTGGGAGGGTGTTTGACCATTGGGATTAAACACAGAACAAAACCTAGATTCAAATCTTCTGACGTTTATACATTGAAGCTCTGCCGTAACCATGAGAGGATCTGAAACCCACTGGCATCCTCTAAACAGCCCTCACCTCATATTTAGGCTACCAGGATTTCATTTTCCCCAATCAATTGCTCGGCGACCAAGATTTTCTTCGGCTGACTACAGTACAGCCCTAGTGGCAACATGTTCTTCCTTAATACTAACGCATATTATTGACTTGTTGTTACATTGCTTTTTAGTGTCTATGTGTAATTACACTGAATAAAGGACACTAAAGGCTAGACCTTTAGACCTTTAATCTTGCGTCGAGGCGATTGGCCCTTAAACCCGACGTAAACCTGTGTCGAAGCGACTGCGTGGTCATTGCGTTGTGTCAACGTGGAACCATAACTTAGCCTTTAGGTAAAGTGTTACCAAATACAATACATATTGCCAAAAATGGGGGGGTAATACAGAGGGAAAATCAAAGACACTGATGTGCAGAACAATCGGTCTGAGATAAAGGATATGCAAGAAATAAAAACAAAAAGAAGGAGATGGAGAGGATGTGGGAACTCACTGTGGGGCCACTCTCCTCCAGTAGCGGTCAATGCCATTTTTGAAGTAGAGCACAGCAAGCCACCTGACATTCACGTCAAGCATGTGATTGTTGAAGATATTCTGGGGGACAGGAGAAAAGGAAAAAGGGTTATGGCAATCTTGCCGAGTTTAATAAAGTTGTCTGCATACAACCTAATGCTTTAGTGTCGTGTAGTATATGTATACAAATTATATTTTTTAGATATAAAAACATACAACAGCCCTACTAACAAAGTAAATGTGGATTAGGACTTTGATGTAATTGTGTTAATTAGGCACCCTTATTCTCATACCCAACTGCAAATCTTCTCTATTGGCATGGTCAAAGATACCTTCAATGATGAAAGTTTAATAAGTAAAATAATCTGCATGTCATTAAGAATTGTGCCATAAAGCCCATTACTTTCCCCTTATCTTTGTCAATAGAATTCAAGTATAGTGACAGTAAGCCTTTCCCTGTAATTGTAATTTTTTGATGCACGCTATATAACTGTGCCACAGTGCACTGAAATAACTGAAGCATAAAACTAAAAAGGAACCAAAACTGAGAAAACGCATTGAAGTAGAAAATGTACGCATTTACGCAGACAATTTATGTCTGCGTAAATTGAGGCTTACAAATGCCATGCTCTACCGGTGTAGCTACACAGAGGACCACTCTGTTTAGGTCATTTTGTGTTTGTTTTGTACCAGGAGGACAGAGTAGAATCCGGGCTGGGTCTCCCACTGTTTGAGCTGCTCCTCTGCAGGCTTCAGCCCCGCTGTGTCCTGGCTGGTGGCCTGAGTCAGGGTCTGCAGCACCACCAATCTGGCACTGTCCATATCCATAACTGTCAGAACCAAAGGGTAAGAGAGAGGAACAAGATAGAGTACAAGGAGAGAAAGAGGAGTGTTTAAGCATTTGAGTTTCACATTGATTTCTGATAGAGGTCATTAAGAAGCAACTTGGGGGAGGGAGGGGTTAGGCGTAAGCATCTGATTCAAGGATGCATACAGGAGGGCTCAAGATTCCCATGTTCTACTGCAGCCAGCAATGGTGCCACTATCCTTTTTAATTGGTGGCACCCTATACAATTTGGTCACGCACCTTTTTTTCGCTGCCTTGCAGAAGTCTTGCATGTTCTTTTGTCACATACCATCCGTGTACATTCATTTGAAAACATTAACTTATTTGAAATGAATTGTTACAATGTTTATTTATCCCATAGGTGCTCGACATCCCTTTCCTTACAAACCAAAACTTTGCGCTCATCCTCTTCATTAATCAAAATCCTCTGCCTAGTAATTATCATAACGATAATAACAAAAACATTTTTCATTTTCTGGAGAAAAGGAAATCCACAATACTGTGTTTATAGTTATATATACATATATTATAGCAAGTGCTTCGCACAACTTAATTTAAACTTTCCACAGTGTATAAAACACCTTTTTACACAAGTGTCTTGAACGGGTCATGTTTCAATGAGAGCGCCAACACCAGTTCTGCACACAGCCACTATAATTTCTAGCACTGCTCAAAACCTTCAGATGTTATAGCAGGAACTTAGAAAAGTTTACGAAATTAGCCAATAATAACAATTATGCCTAAATTGAATGCATATTTAGATCAATTTACTTCAATGACGAGTACTTTCCAAGTGACCCTAATAATGGGAAAGTTACAGAACTTTTCTTACCTAGATAGCTTCATACAGAGTCAGATAAGTTCCCAGGTAAGACAGCATTATTCTCCCCCTGGCAAATGAGACCAACTCTTTTAACCAAAAATGCTGTTCCCCTGGATAATTTCCAGAAGCAAGTCATACTTTTATGCATTTTGCGTGGACTTAGTTGAGTTGGCTCAGTGCTTTCTCAGTGTAACATCTCCTGAGGAATTATCTGAACATGAAGGACATTGAGGATTGTTTATTCTCATCTTAAAACCTTGCGATGATTGAATGTTATTTGAGATGATTTTTTTCTTTTTTGTTAAGAGAAGAATGAAGAATTTCAGCAAGAATGGGATGAAAACTTTCATACTAGTAGAGTAAGTCAGAATTATTAAGCATATTCTGACATTGCAACAGTATTGACAACAGTTGCTGACGAAATACAGCACTGTCTATCTTAGAAATAGAACAGGCCTATACACTGAATGTCATCTTTGAGTAGCCCAGACGGAAATGTCATCCTTTTTGTTTTTGTTTAATTCAGTTAAATCCAATTTATTTATTTATCAAGCCTGCATTCTAGAGGTGGCTTTGCAGTATTTTGTCCTAACTGGTTCGCCACTAATGGGCCTGTGTAAGCAAAGGTCTGACATTTATTTGTTGTGGTTTTGCATGCCATTGAGACAATACATCAAAGAGAATAAAGAAAATAATTTGAGACATTACGTCAACTTAAAAATAAAATCACTGTAAAAAGGGCCAGCGGAGGTTAAAACCAACTCTGTTTATGTTGTATCATTACTAATAGTTTTGTCAAAGACTGAGTTCAGAAAAAAATATGCGCTTTCCTGAGGCTTATTCTAGCAGGCTGAATTAGTGGGGTAGGTGGGTGGTTGAGTGAGTGAGTGAAACATCAGCATGTAATACCCATGCACGGTTATTTTTTTCATTCCTTTCTGCCAAGAGCATGTTAGCCGGCATTAAGAGTGAAAAGCACGCCATTGTTGAAAGTTGTTAATTTAGCATTTTGTAAAATACATTAGTATATTGAAAACGAGTTGACGGTGTTACAGTGCATTTGCCGTTATCATACTACTTCTAGTTCATGTTGTTTTTTGGGACATCTGTAGACAGTCACTGACATGCTTTATATAGCCTGCAACTTCATAGACAGCCCATTAACTGTACCAATATGAACCTGTTAGTTAAATGAGCAACAAATCTGACGATGAATCTCAGGAAAGTCCAGTCAAAATCACAAAAACATTAGACGTCAAGTAAACATAAAAGTTAAAAAAAAAAATGCAGTTTAAGGGATAGCGAAGGATGTGCAAACCTGTATCCTGTATAATTGATTGGTTGACGGCTTGCCATGATAAAATACTGTTTTATGGATAAATGTGCTTTATGACTTGACTTATACCCTGTGTATAGTATGCAACATCATACATACACAATTGTCGCTGCACTGACAACCAGACGAATTAAGTGTTTCAGTGAGTGGCAACACACTGAAAATACATTTTCCAACAGCACCGTTGGCACAGATCAGTTGTGTTAAGTCAAATAGTATTTACAGCGTTCACTTGGCTAGGTGGATTGACAGCATTAGCTGTCCAGTAACCAGCTAACTGCTGTTGCTGACGTTACCGTCACATTGTGTCTACAATGCAACTTGTCTATAAACTTGGTCAGTTGAATTTACAACCGTAAACGTAGTAACGATAGATGGACATAGTGGGACATTTGGCGTGATACGCCAAAATAAAGTCGAAAAACACGATGATGCTTCTGTGGGTTTGATAACAGTGTAGGCGTAGGGGGTGGCATCTCATTGACCTAATCAGAGCAGTGGCTGTGGTTCCGGGAGGATGCTACACTATGAATCAAGCCTACCCACCACCTAAGCTAGCTCTCAAGTTAGCACCATGGCATGGCTACGGTGGGTCATCAGCACCAAGTAAAACTGTGCAAATAACCCAATACCCTGAACTAATGTGTTTTGCGGTTCATAAAGACGACGCGGACTCACCTAAGAAATGACACGCTGTAGAAAAAAGAAAACTATGCCCGTAACGGCAGTTGTAGCACACCACTAACCAAAACACGCTGCTAAATAGCGCGGACAACACAACAGGAGGCGCACGTTGATGACGTTCGTCATAGTGTGTATATCTTTATGGACCTTTTATCATGAAGGTAAATAATTGTATCGTGTAAGATTATTCATAGATCCCTTGGATCGTTCTATTGCTTAATTTAGGACGGATGGTAGTGATATATAATTCAGCATTAACATAAATATAAAAATAGTTGTAAGTAGCAATAACCGGTGTCAATAGCACACAGCCCAGCCTGAAGTTGGAAAAAAATAAGGAAAACTTGGATGTCAAAGCGCTGCTCTTTGAGCTACAGCAGCAGGAAATATCTAATAGAAGTAGGCCAATTCCATCCGAGAATACATTCACAATAAGTGACAGAATCCATGGTATTATCATAATACATTCTCCATAAGCAAAATAACAAGTGATGATTCTCAGCATATTCTGTCAGCGGTGGGATTCAAACTATTGATCTATCGCCTGTGAGGCAATTAATCTACTCAATAGGCTATTGACACTCAGACTTGTATACAAAAGGGGTGATCAGTATATATTTTAGAAGTAGGTTTTTCACATTCTTTTTTTTCAGTTAGAGGACATTTGTAGTGTCGTCCATTTATACCAACACACAGACTATTTAAGTTTCAGGGATTAGTTAAGACTTGTAGCTTTCCCAATGTGTTTTCAGGTGTGTGTGTGTGTGTGTGTGTGTGTGTGTGTGTGTGTGTGTGTGTGTGTGTGTGTGTGTGTGTGTGTGTGTGTGTGTGTGTGTGTGTGTGTGTGTGTGTGTTTGGGTGTGTGTGGTGAGAGGACATGGGGTAATTTATAGTGTCATTATTCAATGTGTTTACATGACCCTCAAGAAAATCGAATTATTGGGTTAGTCCAACTATGACTGGATTATTGAGATGCATTTATTAGAGCTGTCAAGCGATTAAAATATTTAATCGTGATTAATCGCATTAATGTCATAGTTAACTATGATTAATCGCGATTAATCACAAATTATTTTCTATGCTATATATCCCTTGATTTTTTTGTCCCATAATTCTTCTCATTTTAATTCTCTTAGCAACATGGTGAAGTGCATCGGCTTGCCTTGGGCAAATGATTTTTTATTGATAACAACATTGGCATATACTGATCAAAACAGGACGATACAAAAAAAGAGCCATTAAACGACTGCTTTGAACAAATGTCATTTGAACATAGCAGTCAGGCTACTGCTTCTTTGTTTTGAGCCAAAGAAAAAAAAATTTTTTTTTTTTTTTTTTTTTTAAATAAAATAATTGCGTTAATCGCGCGATAAAAAAATTAACGCCGTTAAATTCGGTTTGCGTTAACGGCGTTAATAACGCGTTTAACTGACAGCTCTAGCATTTATACACCTTAGTCACACTATAATCGAATCGAGTTACTCATAGTCAAATTAAGACACCTACAGTACGTTTACATGCACAGTTTATTCAGATTAAGGCCATAGTTCGATTATGCTCCTCAATCGGACAACTGCAATTGTCTGAGTATACATGGTGGTGAGAAAATCGATACATTGTCCAAAGCATTTCTTTCCCCGGTATGATAGGTGGCGCTGTGCCCATTTCAACTAGTGGTAACAGGGCCACCGGTTGACCTCTTTATGTCACTAGCAACAACAAACTCAGGCGGGCGCAGCATTCGAGAAAGATGTTTTCAGTAGACAGCTCTCAGTTCACTTCGGGTCCATGTCATTTCTCCGACGCTCCATTGTTCCGACCTCTCGGCCGTATGCGGACTCCTCCGGCGGCGGAGCAGCCGGAGGAGTCCAGCTGACTAACAATCGAATAATTGTTAGAAGGGATACAGCAGGGATTGTTTCTCTATGCGGGACAGCTGTCAGTTCACTTCGGGTCTATTTCTCCACATTCCTCCGGCTGGACTCCTCCCGCTGCTCCGCCGCCGGAGGAGTCCGCATACGACCGAGAGGTCGGAACAATGGAGCGTAGGCGAAATGGACCCGAAGTGAACTGACAGCTGTCCCGCATACAGCAACAATCCCTTTCTCCTCTATGTTGCGTTTCAATATGGACTTCAGAGAGTCAAAGCCAAAGTTCCTTTACCCCAATTCCTTCTCCACCATGGCCGAGATAACCCTCACTACTAAAGTCTTTACGTGTTGCTGAAGTACCCGAGTCGGAGAACCTGACGCAGTTTTTAAGATTCATAATATCAGAGAATATCCCTGACAGTTCGGCCGCGGCGCAATGAATGAATAAACATTTATTTTGACAGATGTGCTAACCCTTACTACTTTACAGCCTCGTGGATGACCAACCTTTAGAAAGACATGTAGGCCTACTTTTAATTCAGCCTTGGGTGAAATCGAAGTGTTACACCTTTCCTGCTGTCGGCTCCCAGACCCTAGTCGAGGAGCACAGGAGAGACGTTCCCTCCAGGGCCGATGTTCTCTCGGTGGTAACACCCTTCACTTTGACCGGCAGTGGGTCTGCTTATAGGTCGGAATGAAGCAGCCACCGATTATTGACAGGCTGGGTACTTTCTTCGTAGTTCCACTAACTTCACAGTACACAGCGTTTTCACAGACACAACCAGACTCACTCATTAACTAAACTGACACCCGCAACCGCTCGCTCTCCTCGCTCGTCCACTCACTCGCTGAAGTCACTCACTTCACTTCGGTTAGTTCACTTCGGGTCCATTTCTCCGACGGTCCATTGTTCCGTCCTCTCGGTCGTATGCAGACTCCTCCAGCTCCTCCGCCGCCGGAGGAGTCCGCATACGACCGAGAGGTCGGAACAATGGAGCGTCGGAGAAATTACATGGACCCGAAGTGAACTGACAGCTGTCTACTGAAAACATCTTTCTCGAATGCTGCAGCGGCCTGAGTTTGTTCTTGCTAGTGACATAAAGAGGTCAACCGGTGGCTCGTAGGCCTACCGGGTAAAGAAATGCTTTGGCCAATGAATTGATTATCTCACCGCCATGTATACTTAGACAATTGCAGTTGTCTGATTGAGGAGCATAATCGAACTATGGCCTTAATCTGATTAAGATGTGCATGTCAAAGTACTGATTGTCCATTTATACCAACACACAGATTAATATACGCTACTTTAGTTTCAGGGACTAGTTAAGACTTATTGCTTTCCCCAGTGTGTTTTCAGGTATGTGTGCGTGTGTTAGTGTGTGTGTTAGTGTGTGTGTTAGTGTGCGTGTTAGTGTGTGTGTGTGTGTGTGTGTGTGTGTGTGTGTGTGTGTGTGTGTGTGTGTGTGTGTGTGGGGGTCGAAGAAAAGAGAGAAAGTGATAAAAGAGAGAAACTCTGTCGTAGTAGATAGAGGGAGTGGCTTCAAGTTGCTGCTTGCCTAGAGATTTAGCAACTGCACCCAGCAATTTTCAGAGCTAACTTACACAAATAGAGGTGTGCAGGCATTGTGTCCTTCAAGGAACTAAGCCTAGAAAATCATGGATTACACACATTTTTTTATCTTTCTTGGTTCCTTAGTGGTACTTCACTATGCGGTAAAACTGCTGTGTTTTATAAGGATGCTTTGTCCCAAATTCTTCTTTCCATTGCCCAAGTCATTCCTCAGATCCATGGGAGAGTGGGCAGGTAAGCTTTTAAGAGGGGCTGTGTGTGTGTGTGTGTGTGTGTGTGTGTGTGTGTGTGTGTGTGTGTGTGTGTGTGTGTGTGTGTGTGTGTGTGTGTGTGTGTGTGTGTGTGTGTGTGTGTGTGTGCATGTATGTGTGTGCAATATGGGTTTGTATATGGGTGCTTGTGTATGTGTGTTTGTTTCTACATATACCTATGCATGGGTAAACAAAAAAGTGTCTGTTACTGTGTGTGCATGTATGGAATAAGAAATTTATCAATTTACAAAATGTAAACAAATTTTTCCATTCAAAAATGAATTTAGGGAAATGTAAACAAATTCTTCCATGATGCATGACTTTAGAAACAACTTGATTTTCTAGGCCCTTTAGAGCAGTTAATGATGCAAACAGTTTCCAATAATGTGCAACACATACTTTTTTTAATGAAATTAATCGCATAATAAAAGTACATTTGTTACAACTGAATACATCCTGTAGACAACCCCATTCAAATAAATAAATAATCAGAGTTTAGGGAACACAAAATGAGTGCTACAAAGAGATTACAGATAATTTATTTTATAACTTTTAATCTTTTACTGGTTAATTGATTCAAGAATTTGACAAAAAAATTGCTGGGTTAAAAAAGAACCCAACCTTGCATGTCCATGACCATAACGGGTAGCCCGTGAGTCAACTGTTCACACAACTATTAGCGCTACAGCTAGCTAGCGAGTCAACCGTAGCTACTCAATAGCCAATTGTTGCATACTAACTGATACAGGTGAAACATTAAACCAGGTGACCGCTAAACATTAAATACAAAAATGCGGCCGATAAAAGCTTTTAGTCTGCGATTGTTATAGCAGTTCAGTCTTTCAGGCCAGCCAATAAATGCTGATTTAAATCTTGGATTTAATCTGAATCTGTTTGTTTATTTCAAAGTTAAAGGGTGCAGTGATGTAAAGATCATGCTGTTACCAAAACTCATTGAAAATATAAGTAAATAAGTATTCACATTTAACCAACCATGAAATCCTTCTGCCAGCCGTTCGTCTGGTCTGACCACAAAGAAATATCCAGAATGTTCCACCACCACCGTGGAACGATGGAATAGCGGGAAAATTAACGAACCAACAGCTAGGTCAAAATGACAAGATGTTCACCTGTGAATCAGCCCCTTACCCTGCCCAAAGAACCCACAATTTTGAACCAGCATAAATAACCCAGCAATGTGTTTGCACTTTTTACTGTCTAATGTACGTATATATAACAGCCTTATCATCCTACCACATCTCCTGGACTCTCCTGAAGGGCTCATCCAGACTCCCAAAGGACAAAAACTTGCCTCAAAAAGGGAACCACAATTACAGGCTAATCTATTCAGTCCCAAAGCTTCCTGTTCATTCCATTCCAGCACAGCCAGGGGAAAAAAGGAAGCAGCTAGAACAGCATGTTCTAAAGTGAACCAACCTTTTCTTTCTTCATTCATGTTCAGTAAATCCGATGCTTTGGCCCTCGTTGTTATGAATCCTGGGAACCAGTTTTATGGGTCTACTGAGGATGTGGGGATTATTCAGAAAGCATTCACATCAGTGCCCTATTTGCTGTTTGTGTGTGTGTGTGTGTGTGTGTGTGTGTGTGTGTGTGTGTGTGTGTGTGTGTGTGTGTGTGTGTGTGTGTGTGTGTGTGTGTGTGTGTGTGTGTGTGTGTGTGTTTGTTTGTTTGTTTGTTGTTGTGTGTTTGTGTGTGTGTATATGTGTGTTTGTTTGTGTGTCTGTGTCTTGGTGACTTACTAATGCAGTACGAGTTCATGAGGAAATATAAATGATGCATGGCAAACGACAATCACTTTTGGTTTTATTATGCTTCTTTATTGTGCATTTTGTAATATATTCATCTCATATGACTGTGTAAGTGTATTCTTTGTTGCATGTTGGAATTGGTCTTGTTTGGAACAAGAATGGCTATGGAAGTTGAACTATCAGGAAGCAAGTAGCTGAATTCAAGTAGTATATTTTTGTAGTATATGGTTCAATATTGGTTGATATATTTACAGATACCATATGAAACCATAATCTCTATGCCATTGCCAACATAACCCCAGTGTCTGAAGACGGCTATCAGTATAAACAGATCTAGTTTTCCATCTGTGATGAGGTCTTGTGTAACACGGGAATGGGGGGTGTCTGGAGGGGAGGCTGCTAGTCCTTCTATTAACTTTATCAGAACAGCCCGGGAACACATTGTGTTCGCCTGGGTACACAGTATTAAATCATTTTCAAGATAGTACCAGAAACACAAACACACTCAAAAAGATGCAAACGCACACACTTGCATGCACACACACACACGCACACGCACACACACACACACACACACACACACACACACACACACACACACACACACACACACACACACACACAAGCACACACACTCACACAGATGCAAACACACAAGAGTACGTCCACACACACGGGTACGCACACAGACACACACACATACACACACACACAGACAAACACACACACACACACACACACACACTACTATCTGACTAACCAGGCCCGATCTGTGGTGGCGTTGGAAAGCGTATTTTTGCCATGGTAGATGGTCCAACATAATTAGTACTTCATTCATCTGGTTAATTGTCACTGCAGTGGTAAGTATCTATATGTATGATGTTACAAACTATCCACAGGGTAAGTCATAAAGCGCATCATCCGAGAAACTGTTTAGGATCATGACAAGCCTTCAACCAATCACTTTTCTTTGCCAATAGTAAGTCACTTTTGCATCCCCTCTCTTTCGACATAACAACATATCTAAGAAGCAACCTAATGCATGCTTGGGCATTGAACACATGCGCACCCAGACACATGCAGGAATGTGACTTACAGCAGATTTTGCAAATAAAGGAATAGTCATACACCTAGTGTAAATACCATAAACTTTCGATCGAAAGATTTATGAGGCACCTCAATTAGGGTACGACTTTCTTATTTCCTTTCGGCTAAGATATGTCTATCCATCACATATACTCGGATAAAACTGTGGCTTTGGGTGCTTTTTTACAAAGCAACTTAAGACAATAGAATGATGGGATACATGTGCTCGCATGGGAGCATGAGATAAGACTATCCAGAGCTCTGGGGATTTTGAGTGATTTCACCTTCTCTTTCCTCTACTGTCTCCGTGTTTTCAGTTGTGACCGGTGGATCAGAGGGGATAGGAAGAGCATATGCCTTTGAGGTAAATTCAATATTGTGTTTGAATTTTAATCATCTGCCATTTTGACAGAATGATTTACCCAAGGAGGTGTCATTGTGAAATAACATCACGATGTAGAAGCCCTATGGCTGAGGAATATTGAATTTCCCAGGCTAATTTATTACTGAGCTAAATGTAAATGAGATGAGGCACATCCAAGAACCCAACAATCCTCTCCGGGCCACTCCCTTCCCTGTTTACTCAACTCTCCACCGATGCGCCCCCAGCTGGCCAGCCACGGGATGAACGTCATAATTCTCAGCAGAAGCAAAGACAAACTGGAGCGTACAGCCAAAGAGATCGGTAGGAAAAAAAGACAAATGAGTGTAATAATGTCTTATGGTTTTGTCAAACTGTAGATATCACTTATCATTTGGTCAAACTGTAGTCATACCGAATCTCCCTATACAGAAGAAGAAACTGGCAAGAGGGTGAAAGTGTTGGTGGCCGACTTCTCACGTGATGATGTATATAGGGAGATTGAAGACAACCTTAAAGACCTAGAGATTGGTGTTCTTGGTGAGAATGATCAATGGGAGATTTTAATTCCCCAAACAGTTATGATATGGGGGGTAGACGAGCATCAAATACTAATTGGGACCCTGCTCAATACAAGTTCACTGTCTCTGACATGTGTTCCCTCTGTGGGTCTCTCTCTCTCTCTGTTCCTCTCTCTGTTCCTCTCTCTGTTCCTCTCTCTGTTTTTCTATCTCTCTCTCTCTCTCTCTCTCTCTCTCTCTCTCTCTCTCTCTCTCTCTCTCTCTCTCTCTCTCTCTCTTTCTCTCTCTCATAGCATCTCCGTCTCTTTGTCTCTCTTTGTCTCTCTCTGTTTCTCTCTCTCTCTCTCTCTCTCTCTCTCTCTCTCTCTCTCTCTCTCTCTCTCTCTCTCTCTCTCTCTCTCTTTGTATCTCTCTCTATAACTCTCGCTGTATCTCTCTCTCTCTATATTTCACTCTCGACCTCCTTCTAGTCAATAACGTTGGCATTCTCCCCTCCATGATCCCTTCAAAATTCCTGGAGACCAAAAACTTAAATCAGGTCAGGTTTATCCTTCATTCTCCTTTGCACTCGGTTGAACCAACTTGTTTTGTGAGTGGGTCTACAAGTGATATTTTGTGTCTGTTTGTGTCTGTGTTTGTATTTTTATGTCCTTGTCCCCTTGTATATGACATTTAAACGGTAACTTTCTACTAACAGACAATGACTGATGTCATAAATTGCAATATGAGAGCTATGGCAGAGGTAAGAAATTTGGATTATCAATCTGAAATGAATGAAATTCACATTTATTCATGTAGCTTTCATCTGCTTTAACCTAAGTGACCTCAGAGGTGTGAAGTTTGGAACATGTAGTGTTGAAGTATGAAGCCTCCTCAAAATTAAGCCGGGTAGCTCAAGCCGTGGAGGAAGCGAAATTATCGTCTTCTATCTTTTTCCACAGATGTGCAGAATATGTCTTCCTGGCATGGAGAAAAGGTTGGTGTTATCAAATAATGGAAATCAAATTAAATTGTAATACAAATTCTAATTATGCGTGTTTTTGTTTGTGTTTGTTCATGTGTATGCGTGTGTGCGCGTGTGTTTGTTCATGTATGTTCATGTGTGAATTTCACAGAGGAAAGGGAGTGATTGTGAATCTTTCCTCAGGAGTGGCCACTATTCCTTGTCCTCTATATAGCCTCTACAGCGCATCTAAGGCAAGTAAAGTGTGTGTGTGTGTGTGTGTGTGTGTGTGTGTGTGTGTGTGTGTGTGTGTGCGTGCGTGCGTGCGTGCGTGCGTGCGTGCGTGCGTGCGTGCGTGCGTGCGTGCGTGCGTGTGTGCGTGTGTGTGTGTGTTTGTGTGGGTGCTTGCATCTAGGTGTAAACCATGCCCTCATCACTAATCTTCTGTGAATTATTTTAGGTGTTTGTCGAAAGATTTTCTCTTTGCCTTCAGGCTGAATACAGTGCCAAAGGAATTATTATACAGGTGTGGTCAAAAATGAATATCATACATATGATAGTAGTGATGCGTATCATTTGTGTAATTTTCTAATGCTCACTCTAGTGTGTGTGTGGGTGTATGTGTGTGCATGTGTGGATCTCTCTCCCTCTCTCTCTCTCTCTCTCTCTCTCTCTCTCTCTCTCTCTCTCTCTCTCTCTCTCTCTCTCTCAGACAATAGCTCCATTCTCAGTGTCCACTGCCATGATAGGCTTCCAGAAAGGCGGGCTGGCGATTCTTCCGGAAGACTTTGTGAGAACCTCTCTGCAGTATCTAAAGGCTGGAGGCAAAATCAACGGCAGCGTTGGCCACACCTTTATGGTAAATGACCCGTTGCTGTATCAGAGATCCTTAAAGGCCCATACTTCACCAACACGTGTGATGTCGATGTAGCCTTGTGAAACTATCCTGAATTCACTTTTGCAAGCAAGGTCAGTCTGACCTCGGCTGGTCAGCAATTGATTACAATATTTTTTAATTATTCAACTTATTTCTCGTAAAAAACGTATTGATGGCTAGCCTTTCTGAGGGCGCCGCTATTGTTTTATAATTCAGCAGACTGGTTTGCCCTGATTGGTCCAAATATTTCTCAGTTATTGGAAAAGGCTTTCAAGTGTTTCGAGGTCAGACCCATTCTGGGTGTGTGTTGTATTGCATTGAGAACTGAGCAAAAACAATATGTATTGTGTGTGTGTGTGTGTGTGTGTGTGTGTGTGTGTGTGTGTGTGTGTGTGTGTGTGTGTGTGTGTGTGTGTGTGTGTGTGTGTGTGTGTGTGTGTGCGTGTGTGTGTGTGTTTTTGTCTGTACAGGGTTGGCTCCTACAGTCTCTTCCCTCTGGGATTCTCCACTCTGAAGCTATGCAGGAAGGTTTTATAGCCTATGTCAAGAAAGCTGTCGCAGGTGAACGGCATTCATCTGTAAATAAGCCTCAAGTCGGGGAGAGCTTTGTGCCCGCTGCCAACATTGCCCTCAACAAACTCACTGCCTGATGTTTCATGTGCTGTTTATACACTGCTCCAAAAGACGACCGTCACTTTTAATGGCTATGTATGTTTCCGTTGTCCCCAACCCAGACCAGTTGGGAGAGGGTGTGGGTTGGCTGTGGTGTATCGCTCAGATTTGTCAAACAACTCACTCTATTTGATGTTACATCCTTTGAATATATTGGTCTTAAGATTGCTTCATCCCCTTCAATAATGCTGTTGGTAGTATGTCGCCCACCTAAACCATCTACACATTTTCTGTCCGAACTGAATAAACTCTTCACAGTTATCTTATCTGTCTGCCCTTCTGTTATTATGGTTAATAACAGAAGATATTCCTCTAATATCTATCACCTACCGGGACCTTAGGTCCATTGAACCATCTTTGCTGCCTCCATACAGGCATCACCTCTGTCTGACCTACAGGATGAGCTCTCCTCACCTGATAACTTGGTCACGAAATATAATGCCACTCTCTCCAGACTCCTGGATAATGTAGCCCCGGTCAAGAATAGGCTTGTACCTGCCACCCACTCATGCCCCTGGAACACAGGACGCCACAGGACGCCAGCTTGAGCGACCTGTATAAGAAAACTAGCCTCACTATTCACTCAATGCTATACACCGAACGCATCCCAAGTACAGGGATGCCCAAAATGCTGCTTGTGCTCCCCCTGCTCTAAAAATGGCTCCAGTTACCCCCATTTTAAAGAAGCCCAACTCAGATCCCAATACCCTGTCCAACTACCGTCCTATTTCAAACCTCCCCTTCCTGGCTAAATTACTGGAAAAAGTGGACTTTTCAACTTCAGTACTTTCTCAACGACAATTAACTTTATGAGCATTTCCAATCTGGTTTCTGTACACATCACAGCCCAGAGACTGCACACCTTCAAGTCGTAAACGACCCTCTCCGGTCTGTTGATAACGGTTCCCCAAACATTCTAATCTTGGACATCAGCGGTGCATTCGACACAGTCAACCATAATGTGCTCATCACCCGCCTGTCAGCTCTGGGTATCTCAGACATAGTCCTCCACTGGTTCCGGTCCTACCTCTCCAACAGACAAAAGTTTGTCACTCTGGGCCCTCATAAGTCTTCCACATCCCCTGTCACTTGTGGTGTCCCTCAGGGTTCTGTTCTTGGGCCTCTCCTCCTCCTCATATACATCCTTCCCCTTGGCTAAATCATCCGTGGACATGGCCTTCAATTCCATTGCTACGCTGATGACATCCATCTAAACCTCATTACAGCCACCTCCACTGATCCTTTTCCCAGCTCACTCATTGACTGCCTATCCGACTCTGGATGCATTATAACTTTCTCAGACTCAACACAGATAATACAGAAATCCTCCTCATCAATCCCAAATCTCAGCGTTCCAAATCACATAGTCTCAGTTGGAACATTGATGGAACACTAGTACAATCCGTTTCCGTTGTCAGAAACCTCGGCATACTGCTTGACCCCTCACTCAATTTCGATCCACACATTAAATCCCTCAATAAGACTGCATTCTTCCACCTCCGTAACATAGCCCGTATTTGGCCCTTCCTCTCTACCTCTGATGTACTTACCCTGGTTCACTCCTTCATTACCTCATGTTTAGACTACTGCAACTCCCTCTTTATCGGCCTCCCAACTAAATCATTTTAAAGGGACACTGTGTAAAAATGACTCCCATCTAGTGGTACAATTGTATATTGCATTCAAACTAATAGTGCTCGGTTGTTCACAAACTACGGTGGGCAGTATGTGCCAAGAAGCTGTGTCATGACATCCAATACTACCTCATCGAGTCATTAGAGTGATGATGAGGTTTGTTATTTCAAACAAATTTCAAACTGCATTGAATCATTAGTGTAAGCTAATGATGTATGAGTAATTATTCCTCGAGCAAGATAGTGAATTATTTCAGTCATCATTCACGCTGGCTCAGAGTGAAAATGCGTTTGCATTTCCTGTACCACGTAGTGCTTTTTGTCCCTCTCGGCAGTTCATAGAACGGAGGAACATGGAAGTCTCCATGAAGCTTACCCGTCCTATGTAACATACATATTAATTATTCTTCGCTTAGGAGGATAAGTGAGATTTTTGGCAGAGATCATTTTACACCGAGGACTTATTTATGAATGAATACGTTGATTTGAGGAAATAAATGACTTTAAATATTACACAGTGTCCCTTTAATGATTGCAATATATTCAAAATTCAGCAGCCAGGCTACTCACTCACACCAAGCGATCTGCTAACGTCACCCCTATTCTATCTCAGCTACACTGGTTACCGGTTCTGTCCCGAATCAGATTCAAAATGCTTCTTCTCACCTACAAAGCCCTCCATGACCTTGCTCCTCCTTACCTCTGTGACCTTCTGACCCCTTATGCTCCAACCTGCTCGCTCAGATAATCTGACCACAATCTCCTCTCCGTCTCCCGGACCAGACTTTCTACCCTGGGTGGCAGGTCTTTCAGTGCCATGGCCCTCAAACTCTGGAACTCCCTTCCTCAATCCCTCCGTGACTGTCTCTTTATTTTATCTTTATTTGTGTTGTTGGGCTGTCTTGTTCTGTGTGTGCTCTTGAGACTTCAAAGCAACCTTGGGATTGAGGAAGGCCCTATACATAATAAACATATTATTATTATTATTATTATTACTATTATTATACATTTACATTAAGGAAACTTTTATCCAAAGCGACTTACAATAAATACATTTGTCAGAAGAAAGATATACCGTTTTGGTGCCATGTGTACTCTAGGTCCTTGATTGTCCTTGTACACATCTGTGTGTACAAGGACATTGATGTGTACATCTCTGGCAATTATTTCCTCTTAGGCTGACAATGAAATCAAATCTTGTTTGAGCTATAAAGAGCTATAAAGTTAAGTTATCCTTTAATGTCCCTTTTTGGGGACACCTTTTCAGAGGTCCACACACATGGGGGCACACCGGAACACCCGTAGCAGTGGGCAGCCGCAGTGCAGCGCCCGGGGAGCAGGTGGGGGTTTCAGGTGCCTTGCTCAAGGGCACCTCATCCGTGGATGAGGACGTAGGAGAGTGCTCCACAACTATTCCCCCCGTCCACATTTCTACCTACCAGTCGGGATTCAAACCGGCCGGCGTCCGGTTACCAGTCCAACTCCTTAACCAGTAAGCCACGGAGGCCATAAAGCAACCATTCAGATTGTGTGTGCCAAGCCTGTTCCAGGCTGACTATCTACATACTGTGTATAATTTTTTTGTTGATTAGGCAATACATACAATTATGTTTGGTTTTGTTACTTTTGTGTGAGTATGTCTTCATATATATAACCATCCACATCTTGGATGGCAATATCTACAGCTCTTGTGCCAATAAAATGCTTTTGTCAACGACCTACAATGACCATAAGGATGTGTGTATTTATTATAGGGATATCAATATTAGTTTAGTTCCACACACTTTCCAGTCCTGGGTGAGTAGAATGTGGAGTTGCATGTCTTTAAGTATAAGTAAAGTATACGGTGTGTGTGTGTGTGTGTGTGTGTGTGTGTGTGTGTGTGTGTGTGTGTGTGTGTGTGTGTGTGTGTGCGTGCGTGCGTGCGTGCGTGCGTGCGTGCGTGCGTGCGTGCGTGCGTGCGTGCGTGCGTGCGTGCGTGCGTGCGTGCGTGCGTGCGTGCGTGCGTGTGCGTGTGTGTGTGTGTGTGTGTTTTTGTCTGTACAGGGTTGGCTCCTACAGTCTCTTCCCTCTGGGATTCTCCACTCTGAAGCTCTGCAGGAAGGTTTTTTGTGAATGAGTGTGAGGGGAAGTGAGAAAAACAATTGTTTGTGTATGATGGACAAATATAATGTGTGCGCGGTTGTGCATGCCTCAATATTTAGAGGTCATAAATCTCTTTATCTGCTCAAAGAGTGGCCAGGTTGTTCTCTTTCGCTCCCCGCCACACGCCACGCACGCTGTGAAGGAAACACACAATCACACACACAAAGACGCTGTGTGTGTCTGAAGCTTCCTAAGGAAGCTTCAGCTTGTTCAGAATGCTGCTGCTAGAGTTTTAACAAAGACCAAAAAATTTGAACATATTACACCAATTCTTAAATCGTTACATTGGCTTCCTGTAGGTCAGAGAATTGATTTTAAAATCATGTTGCTAACCTATAAATCCCTACATGGTTAAGGCCCAAAATATTTAACTGATAAGCTTCCACTACATAAGCCTTCTAGAACACTAAGATCTTCTGAGACCAATCTGTTAATTATCCCCAGAGTAAACACGAAACATGGGAAAGCAGGATTTAGTTACTATGCAACAAATAGCTGGAATAAACTCCCTGAGGATTTAAGATTTGCCCGAACTCTGAGCACCTTCAAAACAAGATTGAAGACTTTTATGTTTGCTTTAGCTTTCTGCTAAATCTTAAATACTTTACCTTTATTTTACTAAAATGCCTTTTTAACTTTCCCTTTATTATCTATTTTTACCAGAAAAATACATGATCTGATACCAGAGAGAAAGGTTGCTGGGCTAGAGTCCTAGAAGCTGGGTTAGAGTCCTAGAATATTGTCCTTTAGGTCGGGTTGTAGTCCAGACTTGGGTTCCAGAGAGACTGTTGATCTGATCTTAAATAACTTTCAATTTAATTTTCTCACTTTCTTAAATACATTGCACTTTCAATTTTACTTACTAAAAAGCCTTTTTAACTTTCTATTTTACTAATTTCTTTGCATATGTTTTCTTTTACTTATCTATTATTTTATTTTATTGTATAACAATGTTTATATGTGAAGCACTTTGAGTCTGCCTTGTGTATGAAAAGTGCTATATAAATAAAGTTGCCTTGCGTTGCCTTGCCTTGTGTGCGTCCACACAGCACACCTGCAGTGGCCATTAGCAGCAACCTCCTTCCTCCAGGATTAAGGGACTGTTTAAACAGATGGCTAGATATCCAGCAGCAGAAGTCTGCTGTGTCAGTCCCCAACAATCACCCTTGAGCAGATGATGAGGACAGAGCCTTGGGCCAGAGTTGTTTCACGTTTTGTTTTGTTTTTGTTGTTTTGGAAAAATGTAGAGAGAAAAGAATGGATCCATCTTTTATGTTGGTGCATCCGGAACATGAAAATATACAATCCTCCTTTGTTTCTGACAATAGAAAAGCTGCACGATATAGGTGGGCTTATAGATAATTGGTGCATGTTTATGCACCAATTGTGCACAATTCGTTTCAGAGATCCTGGTTTGGCAGATATCATACAAAAAAACTGAACATACCTGTTATGACTGTACAGCGTCACTTAGTGTTCATCTGTGGAACTTGCTTGATTGTGTAGCATTACTGAATGAAACCAACTAAGTTCATACATATTTGATTATATATATTTGACTGAAATATTTATGATTTGTATTGTATGCTACTGTTAAGCAATAAATTATTTCACCATGATTGTCGTATTTAACTTTTTTGGTGTTGTTATACTTTATAACTATGCTAATCTGCCACTAGAGGGCATCATATGTAAAGGTTTGACTTCGACAATTGTATTATTCAACACACAATGCGTCAAACGATTCTTGAATGCAACTTGAAGGTGCAGGTCTTTAAAACAGTCCTATGTGTCGATCAAATAAGGTGATGATTAGCCGTGGCGAGGCGAGGTGTTGACACAATATTACATAATAAATAAAAAAAACGGGGTATTTCCAGAGACATGGTTAGTGTGGCCCCTGTTTGCTTAGAGTAGCCTACCTTCACTATAAACGATTGTGAATAAAGTATCACCTGCCGTCGAAAAACAAAATCGTTAGAATCTTTTTCATATAATATGGGATTTTCCTCAACAGAGGTTGTAAGCTATTTGAAAGCCAGCACCTTTTAATTATTTATGAATGTCTAAAGCCATTTAATTAGTAAATTAAGGTCGTCCTACAGAGCTAGGTAGACCGAGTTAAATATATACTACTGTAAAAGTTGTTTCACATTGCCAATGTATTTGAACCCCCAAAATAAAATTTGCAACAACTTAAAAAACATGTTATGTACTCACACGCGAACATGAAATAGGGTAGGGGAAATGTTTGGTAAACAGAATTGTTTTCAAGCTGAGGGGTCAACGGTCCTTAGATTCCCTGGGTGTTCCCTGCAGTTTATGGATGGGCAACCCAGACAAAAGCAACATTAAAACACCATGTGTTTGTTTGCCTGTAATTAGGAATTAATATGCCTGCATGATGTGTTTGGGCCTGGGCCTGCATTTAACCAGGAAGGGGGGGAAAGATAAAAAAAAAAATAGAGAGAGAGAGAGAGAGAGAGAGAGAGAGAGAGAGAGAGAGAGAGAGAGAGAGAGAGAGAGAGAGAGAGAGAGAGAGAGAGAGAGAGAGAGCGAGAGAGAGAGAGAGAGAGAGAGAGAGAGAGAGAGAGAGAGAGAGAGAGAGACCTTAAGGATGCTCCCTGCTTGACTCCACTCTCTCCTCTTTGGACACTGGTTGATTGTTGTTTCAGCAGACAGAAAAGTTCTTGGTCCAAGACAAGCACACAGCCACTGTGGCCCACCCAGGAGCCACTAACACACACACACACACACACACACACACACACACACACACACACACACACACACACACACACACACACACACACACACACACACACACACACACACGCACACACACGCACGCACACACACACACACACGCACTTACACACACACACACACACACACACACACACACACACACACACACACACACGCACGCACACACACACACACACACACACGCACTTACACATACACACACACACACACACACACACACACACACACACACACACACACACACACACACACACACACACACACACACACACACTCAAAAAGTGCACACTCAAAAACGTATGCACACTCATGCACCCACACACACAATTTCAAACTATTTTGGTGGGTATATGGTGAAGCTATAAGCTGAAATCAAACACCAATTGCATCAACCATGCATTTCAGGCTCCATTTGTCCTTCAGTGGCTTTCTCTCTAAACAATCTCTTTTTCCCAGACTGTGCTTTGCCTGTCCGCGTGTACACCAGAATGACCAGGGTCAATATTTTGATATTTAAACTAGCTGACATATTTCTGTAACATAATTACCAGCTCTCTCCAGCTCTCTCTTTACATTGAGGTCTATTTTTTGGACAAAGGGAGGGCTCAGGCCAATTATTTATTGCAGGCAGAACGCCACGCACCACCTCTCTATGCATGACATACATTTATGAAACGGGAGAGGATAATTTCAGCCCTGGAAGGGACTCTGAAAGAGCCAGTTGGTGAGTTCCTGGACACGAGCTGCACTGTCAGCGAGGGAACGCAAGCGGCAGAGAGACCCAAAGAAAAGAGAAGGATGAAGAAGAGGGCAGCGAGAGGACGGATAGACAAACAGACAGACAGCCACAGGCAGGCAGGCAGGCAGGCAGGCAGGCAGGCAGGCAGGCAGGCAGGCAGGCAGGCAGGCAGGCAGGCAGGCAGGCAGGCAGGCAGGCAGGCAGACAGACAGACAGACAGACAGACAGACAGACAGACAGACAGACAGACAGACAGACAGACAGATAGACAGACAGACAGATAGATAGATAGATAGATAGATAGATAGATAGATAGATAGATAGATAGATAGATAGATAGATAGATAGATAGATAGATAGATAGATAGATAGATAGATGGAATGATACTGTAAATGGTACTGAAGGGGAGACACAGACCATTCTTTGTCAAAGAGCCAACATAGCTTTACTTGAAGGCGATGGTCCTTACTGCAAACATAAACAGGAGAGAGTGCAGCTGCAGTGTGTGTGTGTGTGTGTGTGTGTGTGTGTGTGTGTGTGGGGGGGGGTTGTTAGTGTGTGTGTGCGGGGGGGCGGGGGGGCGTAGCAAGACCATCCTCTATGCTAAACAAAGGCTCATATAACACAGGGGCCTTCGGCCACACAGTACAGGCCCGGGTGACACCCGAATGCCTTTCTTCTGCAAGTTGATGTCCTCTCCACTCTCAATATTTACCCCATGGAAAACCCATAATTTTTCATTCCCTTTCGTTCTGGCTGGAACAGTGAAAGTGAGGGGGGGGGGGGGGTGTAGGGGGGCTCCTTGTGTTTTTCACTCTATCCTGTCCTACTCCTAATGTTCTCCTGTATCTCATTTTTTGTCTAATTAAAGACACAATTATTTATTTTTTACTTGGCATAGAGAGGATGTTGTTCCGGCATCTCTCCTTTCACTTTACTGTGTGTGTGGCCTTGTTTGAGAGAGAGAGAGAGAGAGAGAGAGACACAGAGAGAGAGAGGGAGACTGAGCGAGAGAGAGAGAGAGAGAGAGAGAGAGAGAGAGAGAGAGAGAGAGAGAGAGAGAGAGAGAGACTGAGCGAGAGAGAGAGAGAGAGAGAGAGAGAGAGAGAGAGAGAGAGAGAGAGAGAGAGAGAGAGAGCGAGATTGAGAGACAGAGAGAGAGAGAGAGAGAGAGCGAGATTGAGAGACAGAGAGAGAGAGAGACACAGAGAGGGAGAGACTGAGTAGAGAGAGAGAGAGATTGAGAGAGAGAGAGAGAGAGAGAGAGAGAGAGAGAGAGAGAGAGAGAGAGAGAGAGAGAGAGAGAGAGAGAGAAAGAGTGAGAGAGAAAGAAAGAGATAGTGAGGTGTGCGAGAGAGAGTAAGAGACTGCGGTGAAGTTGTGTGGCGGGCGGCATCAGCTGGTGTACTCGACTGGGTGTGTGTCAGAGTGTGTCTGGCTTATATCTCTTTTACGACGGAGCACAATAGGGAGCGGAAGCGCCCAGGGGCCAGCTGAATTAGTCCAAATTACAGCAAACAGTTCCTAGGTAACTGGATTGGAATGAGCCGACGATGGTGTGTAATTTCCTAATGAAGGGGGAGGTCGCTTCCAATGCACATTCAGGCACATCCTCGGCCTGTTGCCGTAACAACTGTTCTGTACTCCCCCTCCCCCCCATCACACACACACACACACACACACACACACACACAGACACACACACACACACACACACACACACACACACACACACACACACACACACACACAACAAACACCAATGGAGTTGTTTGCTTGCTGAGTCACATCAGAGACTTTACAAACTATTTACCTAATGCCAATAATGCCTTTTATACATAGATCATGTCTATTCACACTCTACCGCCCAGCCAAGTACTTAAAGACAGTTACATTGTTATTAACCCTTTCCAAAGAGGATTTAAGAGACTTTGGTCCACAATCCTAAGCCCTACAATCTACCCTTTCGTTTGATTTGCAAACCAGTCGCATTTATCAGCTCTCTTTATCAGCGATAGTTGGCAGGCCTACCCGGACACCCTCGGGAGGGGACCAACCGCTGAGGGGAAACCTGAGCTCGGGATGAGACCCGGGAGGCCCTGGTAATGATCGGGGTCCCCGGAGTTCAACAGTCATTCACCCATCAAACCAGACCCGGGTCGACCGGCTGACTTGGGTAAATAAACCCAGTGGGCTGTGAAGGCCGGCGTGGCCAGAGTTCTCCCGTCACTTTGCCTCCCACTCAGCTTATTGTGGCGGGAGACGTAAACACTTTCTCTCCTTTTAAACACTGCCCCTTCACTTAAGGAGACAAGACACTAATGGGGAAGGTTCTTGAAGAAGGCATCGGGTTTGTCGGGACCGTGCGGATATTATCGAAAAATAAACAGGCTGAATGAAGCAATTACCAGTTGGCACGCCTCAGTTGAATTCACCGCAGCGCATACGGCATTGCGTGTTTCCTCGGAACAATCACCGAGATTTGATACCATTCATTTCCACTCTTTGGTATTTTGATGGACCTTTCGGTTGGTAACAGAAACTTTTGAAACCCTTTCACTGTGTGGGGCTGCTGAGAGACACCCTGGTGTCTGGAGACTGTGTCCCTGTGTCCATGCTTATCGCTTCAGGAGCCTGACAGGAATCCTCAAGTTAGCCTCAGTGGTAGGAGAGCGTGTTCATTGCCACTGGGGCATGCCAGCCTAGCTTCTGTCAGTCACTCTGCCCGGCTTATCTATTGTCAGCACCAGCGCTAAGCCTCTCGCCTATCTCACTCCAACCAGACTATGACTAAAAGAAGAATGGGAATGGGATAGGAATCTGAGAAATCGCCAGCAAGTGGTGAGGGGGGTGGATTCTCTTGAAAGAAAAGAGAAAGGGCTTTTTTATTCCCCCTCGCCTCTGAATTGAACAGGTGTGACAGATGTCTGGTGGCCTGTATGTGTATGCGTGTGTGTCTGTGTTTAAAGACATACTGTGCATGGTCTACCTCCCAGAAGTATTTTTTATACACACACACACACACACACACACACACACACACACACACACACACACACACACACACACACACACACAGTGCTGGGCTGCACGCTGTGTCGAGGCATGCTCTCCATGTTTACCGATGGCTATCAGCACTTTCTCATTCCTGAGAAACCACGAAGCCAATCCCGACACACGGAGAGGCCTTCTTTAGCACCAGCTGGAGCTTAACCGCAGTGAGAGAAGATTCAGCGGTAATGGATCAAGTGCATGCAGGCACTCGCAGAAATAAAAAACCCTAATAGGTGTTTTCAAAACTGGGGTCGTGTCGTGAAGGGTACATCTGAGGGAAGTGAACGGAGCGAGGAGCGTTGAGTGTCGATGATATGCAGGGAAAACACTCGGGCAAATGTCAATGGTGGGACCCGTCAGGAGACACAGTGTTTTGAGAGGAGGGGATTGGCTGAAAGATAACAGCTTGACTTCCCCCGCCTAGACTACATTGAAGGCAGGCTATCGCTTATTGTTATTACACGAAGGCCACAGCCGCTCTTAAGAGCATTCAAAAGCATTAGCCGAGGCCAAACCACAGACTATCGCATTACAAAGCCCGTCATCACGGAGCAGAGCCTCCGAGCGGGCGAGAGACAGCGGGGAAGCATGGAGAGACAGAGAGAAAGAGAGAGAGAGAGAGAGAGAGAGAGAGAGAGAGAGAGAGAGAGAGAAAGAGAGAGAGATCCCGCCTGACAGGGCTGACAACTAAAGTGATCCCTTTTTGAGACCACCAACGTGTTGCGACAGTAAGTTCATGTAGTGAGGGCTACGTTCAGCTCGGATCAAAAGTGAAGTGGAGCATCAGAGGGACACTTAACAGGGAATATCTTATAATTCCTCATGGACATTTCCAACATTATAACACAAATATAGCCACCTGTGCATGCAAGGAAACAAATCCGTCATCTGCTTAGTTTGGCTCAATTCATGCGATTAATACCTCATATCTTTACTGTTCGGTTTACAGTTTTGGTTAATTTGTTTTAAAGTGAATCAATGCTCAGTAAATAATGTTTAGCATGTGTTGGCTCAGTAGTGTTTACTCCATTATGTTATCATATGATTGAAATTGTGGAAGAAAAGTCACAACATTTTGAGGTCTGCAAATTCTGTTTATTGAAGTTTTTGAACCGATTTTTTTTACAGCTTACTTTGCATAAATACCTACGGCATGTTTTGCATGTCATTAAAATATACTAAAAACAAAGCTAGATATTATAATAAAACAGGGAGGAAAACACATTTTTTCTTTATCTTGAAATATTAAAAACCTAAAAAGTAAGAAAGAGAAAGCAACATAATCCCTGGCTTCACAATTCTTCTTTAAATTGAATCCCACTGTAGCACCGTCACCCTCCACCCTGCTATTTCTTCCACAGAAACTTGTCATTAGTCTTCCATAGTGCGGAGCCCCCTCCTTCCCCAGACGCGCCCCGGTCCGGGCGGGCCGTCCTCCCACGCACCCTCTCCAGCACCGACAGGTCCGTCAGCCGCTCAAGGCTCTCCTCGCTGCCTTCGTTCAAAATGTCCCAGAAGTCTCTGCGGCCTGCCGTGTGACGCGGCGGAGGAGGAGGGGGGGGTGGGGCCGAGCGGGCTTGCGTGGCGGG
>NC_079417.1:14224884-14242384 GCF_026213295.1 Gadus chalcogrammus
GGTGTTGGCGTTGTTCCCGTCTTCCCCGCGGAGCTCCGCGCCCTCCCTCCTCCTGATGTTGCCTCCGACGTCGTCCTCTTCGCTGCCGCTGCTAAAGTCCAACACCCCCCTGGAGGAGGGGGTGTTGGACCCTTCGCCCGGTGGGCTGTTTGGTTTGGAGGCATCAGCGGGCGCGGGTTTCCCAGAATCCTTCAGTGAGAAATAAACATAATGAATATAAAATAAACCTCTTCATATTGTTTCATATTGTCAATATCTTCATATTGTTTTGGATCCACTTATGTAGATGACACACAAGCACAACTTTGTCAACTAGCACTGTAGATCGTCCAATTAACGTAGTGTTGACTGGATGTCATTAGGGCCGAGCCTGAATATCCAGATATTCGTTCGTTAGGTTGGTATTTGCGTGTTGTCCCAATGGTTACGACGCACGCCAACTTTGTGATACTTTCTTTATATCGTCTTTGTGTATTAGCGTTATAACATGCAATTTTAAATCCATGTGACGTCATACTATACTAGTCCCTTTCTCGAGCACGGCCATTAACATCAACTGCTGCACAGACTCTGTCTGTGTCACGGTGTCCCATTATGGTCGCGACTGAGTGCCTCCGAAAAGGCACTTTGTTATTCCACCAAAAGAACTTAAAGGGCGTTTCCGAGCAGATTGGGACGTTCACAAACTGCGGACTTGATAAAATATAGGAATTTTTCTTTAAATGGTAAATGGACTGCAATTATATGGCGCATTTATAACCATTTGCCACTTAAAGCGCTTTTCCAATAGTGCCTGACATTCACCCATTCATACACCGACGGCGGGGTCAACCATGCAAGGTAACAACCAGCTCCTCTGGAACAATTAGTTTGGTTACTCAGGGACACCTCGACATCATGTTGAAATTCATGTAAGGCATATTACCACGTTTAAAACTAAAACAGACGGTTTTGGGCGTACTGCCCCTTTAAAAATCATCTCAGTCCGATGCTACATATTCATTAGGTTTCAGAGGGACCATAAAAGTGATATCTAGCACTCCCACGGTATCATCCCACTAGATAAGCCTTTCCCACTCTCGTCATGTCCATGTGCATGTCTGTATTTTCAACCCTTTAATCAGTACAACTACTGGGCCCAATGTGTACAGGAAAGCCTATGTGTTGGTGCATCTGTGCGTATGGATGTGTGTGTGTGTGTGTGTGTGTGTGTGTGAGCGTGCATGCGTACGTGTGGATGTGTGCGTGTTGATGTGTGTATATTCATATGTCTGGATGCATGCATGGATATCGACGCGTACGTGTGCCTGTGTGTATGCATGTGTCTTTGTGTGCGGCCGCGTATGCTTGCCGTGCGTGCATGTGGCCACTCTATCGTTGTTAATTGCCAGTAGTCGCAGTCAAGTCAAGCAAGGCCTGCGACGGAGCCTGCGTGCCGAGCAGAACCGGAGCGTTGGCTGGGAACCGTCGCAGGACGTTAAGGCCCGTCGCCGTGTCAATAAATAGGCCGACAGCAGAAGATAGGCTCCTGCTGTGTGGTCCGCCTGCTCCCTCCATTAGGACACTGGGTAATTACAGCCAGCTGTCCTACACTGCATCTGGGAGAGACACCAGAGGGGGGAGGGACAGAGAGACAAGAGGGAGAGACGGAGGGACAGAAGCAGGAATAAAAGGTATACAAAACGTTGGAAGTGTGCAAAGAGAATAAAGCGGAGAACGACAGATGGGAATAGAAGAAACTGTTTTTCTATCAGTTTAAGGCAGATAGATGACATGTGCAGGGTGCAGCTTGGTCGACTGACAGGGGGAACCATGTGTGAGGTGTCTCCTCTTTCACATGGGAAGGGAGCCGGGGGTGGTGGTTGTGGTTGGGAGGGGCCGCGGGGTCATATGGGCCGCTGGGGACGTGGGGGGTGAGCGCCAGCCCCAGAGTTTCTGGTTCCCTGGGAACATTTGGATATTACTCACGCCTGTCTCCTCCTCGCCGCCCGCCTCTTCACCGCCGTCGGCCCCGCCCGCGTGCGTGCTGGCTGTGACCACACCGGCCTCCACGCGACCCTCCCGCTATGGGAGAGAGGAACAACAACAACGGTGTTTGTTATCAGGGCGGGTGGTAGACAACTGATAGTACAGTAAGGACAGGCATGCTAAGGTATGACCACCTATGCACAAGCTGTTGGCTAGACTTGCATTGAATTAGATATATTAGTTACATTTAGTTGTCAGTGTATCGATGTGTATGAATGCGTTTATGAATGCGTGTACGAAGCGCTTTGAGGGGCTAATGAAAAGCGCTACGTTAACGCAGACCAGCAGTATGTTTTTTTTTACAGTACATTTCAAACAAATACAAATTGCATATTGTACAGCAGTTAGGGGGTTTGGCCCCTTGCTCGAGGAGGGGGAACATCGGGGATCAAACCCTTAAGCCTTTTGCCTGGGAGTCACAACACCCTTAACCCCCACACCGGCGCAGCCCTTGCTGAAGGACAAGGCCTGGAGCGCTGCTGGTCAACAGACGCCGGGCTGCTCAGGGTCTCAGACCTCCAGCAGCTGGCGGGTCAGGCAGGTCCCCTGGGTCTGCAGCCTGAAGAGGTTCTTGGTCCCGAAGAGCTCCCCCTGATGGCCGTCTGTGCCCTGCACCGCCTCAAAGTACCGCCGTGCACTCTCCCGGTCCACCACTGTGCTCTGCAGTTGCTGGGAGGCCGAAGGGATGAATGTCACAAAATACTGAATTACACATATACGGATATATATATAAATTCACATCGAAATGGGGAACATTTCGACTGGCTCGTAAAAAAATAAACAGACATATCTCTGGCCAATCCTGATAGATAAGAGTGGAGTTGATTTCTTTCATGTCATCAATAAAATAACATTCTACAATTTGAATCCTGCCTCTCCTTTTGTTTACAAGAATCTTACTACAGACACTCTCAAAACCGCTCCCAGGCGGCCGAGCTGTGCTTCTTCGCGTCACACAGTAGCACAGCCATTGAGTTTGGACCAAACACCGTCAATGAAAATCTGAACTTAATGGAAGTCTACTCCAAGGGAGGGGCTGAATCTTACAGGAGAGGACTTTAAACACATTTATCTATTTCATAATTTGCAAAGGAGGCTCTAATTTTTTTTATGGATACACATATATATATATATATATATATATATATATATATATATATATATATATATAATGGCGCTTTCAGCTACAGGTGTTTTTTACATTTTCTAAGAAACAATCATTCATTAGGAGCACATCAAATGTTAATGCACAAAGCTCATTTGGATAATGGGAGCAATATAATGCAATACATAGATGATATTCATGTGCTATTTTGGTAAGTGTTATGGGTTGCAGTTGCCCAAACTGGATTAGTCTTAATTCACATTCTTGGCGAGAGAAATTGATAATGTACCACATATACTATGCCTCTGCTGCGAAAGCCATTGCAAGAAAAATCACTGGCTCCAACAAGGAGATTGTAACAGCTGGTCACACACCGTAATGAGGATACATATTCTGTTACACGCAACCTCAAGGGACACACATACTCACACACAAAATAATTTAAATATGAAAAGCATGGTTTAACGTGGATCGCAGGTACCTGTTTGTAAACCTGTCGGAGGTAGATGATCTCCTCCACAGTACCCAATGAGATCAGCCGTAGCACAGTGACATCCCTCCACTGGCCAATACGATAGGCACTTTGAGTAGAAGAAACAAACTAAATTAGATTCACTCAAGACAAGTAGTTCAAAAAGTAGGACATCTTTTTGCATGAAATGCATGTCTCAAATATATCTCTGCGATTTAGATTTTGTATTTCTGAAAAAATAAATAATAATAATAATATATAAATAAAGAAAGAAAGAAAAAATTAACTGATTGAATATTATTTATTTATATAGATTAATTATTATATTCATTTATGTTTTTCATATTGCTAATTGTAATTGTTTCCACAATGGACATAGAAGACAGAGATGTGAATGCTGCTACACTAGCTGTAATCAATGTGATGTCTGTTATTTGACAAAGCAACATTGTAATTGCTTTGCTAGTTAACTAATTTGATCTTGGGGTTGGGGTTGGTGGTAGTGGGCATCGTACCGATCGATAGCTTGCAGGTCATTGGCTGGGTTCCAGGTGGGGTCAAACAGCACCACCACATTGGCTCCCACAAAGTTCAGGCCAAGGCCACCCGCCCTGAGAGAAAGTGAGTAACACATGTTAAACATTTTAGCAGGGGCGATTCTAGGTTCTGACTTTTGGGGGGGCTCAACCCGAGGAAGCCACAGGGGTATATGAAGTATATAAAGTGCTGTCCAAGATTTTTTTATTCCACAACCTTTATTTTATTAGTTACTATGCTGTTGTATGTCTAAGCCAAAAGCTGTCAGTGTCAGCTAAATAATGCAGTTCTGAATCACTAAAGTGATGAAAGGAAAAAATACTATTTGGATGAAGGACTAATCAATGGATGTTAACTGTTATAACAAATTTGAGGTATATTAATTTTCCTTTGTGTAAGTTTCACTCAAAAATGACCATATTTCCCCCTTTTTTTTAATTTACACAGTTACTGAAACACATTGGTACAACATGTACGAGATTAATAATATGAGAAACATACCACTATTTCGGGAGCAATAAACTACGTTGTCTCACTTTCAGGGACCCATACATTTTTATAAAACTTCTGATGCAAAAAAATCTTGTTCTGATGCAAAAAAAAAAGGGGGCTAATTTTCAGTTAAAACAAAACCGCTGGCATTATTTTATCAGCTGTGGGCGTTTTCATTGCCATAACAACGTGAGCTAATCAACAAGTACAACATGTTCTACACCAGTGGCTCTCAATTATTTTCTGTCATTCCCACCCTAGGAGACAGATATTTTTTCACGCCCTCCCTGAATTTAAATAGCCTACTATTGAGACCTGCTAATATTTATTTATTTAAATTAATAAAATTGGCGGAGATAACATCTGAAACAACTTAATACAATTTCCAAGTTCAGTTTATTAACTAAATTTGTAACATTTAAACAAGACTGCTAAGTCTATGTGAATCTCAAAACAGAGAAACAAGAGCATATGATTCACTGGGGTTTGCATTTAATTAAAAATACTTTTAAACAGTAAACATTGGTCACTTGTCAGCTTTATCAGCTTATTCCCTTTCAAAAAAAAAAAAAAAAGTTCATCTTTCAAGCATGAATAAAGACGCCAAGACCCTCTGTCATGACTTTGTACGATCAAAATTCTTGTAAAACTTCTGACCCTTGGTATTATGTTTATTTAAAATAAAATAAGTAACTTATTTAAATAAATAAATAAGACACAGTCCCGCTCGCCATGAGTCTCATAGTATTAGAACATGTTGTATTTGTTGATTAGTTGACGTTGTTATGGCAATGAATTCGCCCTCAGCTGATAAAATAATGCCAGCGTTTTTTTTCAACTGAAAATTAGCACCCATGTCAACTTTTTCTGCTCCTTGCACCTAATCATGCTTATCAAGCTACGCAGCATTACAATCCCTGCCGACTAAAACATGAAGCAATTCAAGAGGAGGCATAGATAGAATCGCCTTGTGGTCAACTGTAATTTAATAGTCATCTGACAGATTATGTCAAGGTTTTAAAATTATTATTATTATTATTAGCTGGTCATGTTATAACACAGCTGGAAATCGTGGATTTTCTGATAAAGACTAGCAAGCCTTTTTGACAGACAAAACAGAAACTATGTTAAGTGTGCTCGTGCTGCCTTTTTGGTTTTGTCAAACAGGAGATGCCCACCCACCAATCAGAGGTTAGAGATTCCTGCTGGAAGGTTGCGCTCGATTTCACTAGCCCATTTGTGCCTGTTCATTAGTGTACAGCATCTATTCTCTCATTGCTTGTGTAAAAAAAAAAAAAGGTAGAATATTAGATTTGTGAACGAAATGATAGGGTGGGCTAAGGCCTAGCTTCACCATGCTGTTTAGGCTTAGTAGCAATTATTTACAAAAAACAAATGAAAGAAGATACAACAAGACCACATTGTCTGATCTTGATTGATTATTATTATCCAAAAATAATATTTTTTGGTCGAGTTCATTCAACGTAATGGCTGTAATGACTTACATGGTGGAGACCAGGCAGAGGTTAGTGTGGGGGCTGCTGTTGAAGTCCTTGACGATCTTGACCCGGTCTTTGGCCTTGGTGTTGCCGTCCAGCCGGCTGTACTCCAACCCCTCCGCCATGCAGTAGCTCACCAGCACATCCAGCAGCTGCAGGGGTTCCACACACAGTCACAAACACATACCGAGAGCCCAGATCCTAGTTCTCAGTTTAATCTGCAAAGCGCAACCGGCCTTCCCGTAGGCATCCTTGCTCCCTACCTGTATCTGGATTCACTATGAGCTGCTCAGGGTAACCGCAACATCTGCTAAATGACTTCTCTCTTAACTTCTCTAAATAGAAAATAGTCATTCTCAAGTACACCGGGAAAGTTTTGATGCTTTTGCAAATCTATACACTCTAGCTTTCTTGCTGACATATTTCAAATCAAAAGTGCAGATATTTGTAATAATCTAGTTTGTCCTGAATAATTTATATATCCGGCACCTTTTTTGCTGCAAACAAGTCGCACATGGAACCAACTATGTTCAGCTTTTAAGACCATGGTAAGGAAGGGATTCCAGTGGACATGATAAAAAATAACAATGTCCTAAAAATCTCAAGAAAGATGGCCTTCAGGCATCTAGACATCTCCATGTAGGCCCATGTTTTACCCCCATGTCCTCAATTAGCAAAGTATCCATTGCAGCGATGTGCAAACACATACTCGAAGACACACACGTTAAGACACAACACACTGGACAACACACTACTTTTACCTTTGTGGAAAGAGAGAAAATAAGCACTTTGTCCCTCCTCTTCATGTAATATCTCAAGAGCTTCTGCAGAACCTGCCAGCAAAAGAGACAAGTCGTTAGAGACTGAACAATCTCTTGTTGACAAGGAATGACATGCCATGCCATTCAGTATGCCTCAGACCTTCATTTTCCCGCTGTACATGGGGTCAGATATAGCCTCAAACGCCTCTTCTTTGCATCTCCGCAGGAAGTCCGGAAACTTCTGGAAAACCTTCTCGCAGACGGCGCCCACTAAATCTTTCTGAGAGATGGTAATGGTTTGAGAAATGTCGAGTGTGAGTAATAGGATACAATACTGTAATATAATTGAAGTATGACAGTAATAAAGTTATTATCATCAAAAAATATATACTTGTTTCTTGCTGGTTCCATCCGTAGACCGCAGCAGGGCAACGTGATTTGCGACCTTCCTCAATATGGTCAAGTAGCTAAAGTACAGCACCTTCACTTCCACACCAGCAGAATTGGTCTGCGACGCAAGGAACACATAAGCCATCAAACGGTCAGCTATGTATGCTGCTTGAAAATGCATATGATATATACACATATGTAAAACATGCCATCGCCTTGACTCAATAGCAACGCCCGGCCTGCTACTTACTTTATAGCAACAGCTACGCCGAGTGCGACCGCTTTGACAGTCACATTTGTCCGAAGACCTCAGAATTAACATGACGTCTTCAGTGTCCAGCACAGTCTGATACACCGACCGCTGGAAGTCCGTCAGAGCGCAGTACACCACCTAGAACAAAACAACACAGTTCCTTCAACTGGGATTTGAGAAGCTCACCCATGGTAATCTTATACAGTTGTGATTGTGCTGCATAAGAACAACACTACAGAGACTGTGGAACATGCTATGAAGACTGTGATGTTGGAATGCGCCTCTACCCCATGTGGTACCCAACCTGTTTTGGCCTGTGACCCCATTCTTGGCTCTGAAAATGTTTAGCAACCGCCAAGATACACCAAATCAATATATTCTAAAGGGTTCTGATGAAACAGCTCTGTGGACTTACTCCGGCATCGTTGGGCTGCACCAAGACGGCGTGAACAAAGTGATCGAGGGGAGTGATAATAATTCTCTTGAGATTATCACAAAGAACACAGAGGAAATTGAATTTTGCTCAGCATCTGACCCACATTAAGTTCCTATTGTTATCCATAATGAAAATATCGAGCAGGGATTTTGATATAAATATTTGGGTGTAATGATACACCATCTGTTATCCTTGAAAGACCACATTGAAACTGTCTACAAAAGGACCAAGCAACGAATATATTTTTTCCCCACTGACTTATGTCTTCTGTGGGCGAGAAGATCAATTCTTCTTTTGTTTTTCACTTCTGTGATTATGAGTTGCCTCAACAAATAAAAATCTACTCAAAGAGTGTAGGTCATCCTGCTGAGAACCTGCTGATTCAGCCTATCATATTAAGGCCATCAATATTGCCTTTGTTTAATGTCAAATCCAGGTCTTTTTTGTCTTGAATTTTTGGGTTCATGTTCAGCTCAAAAAAATGTAATCCTTTAAATATCTAAAGCTTATAGGGAGGAGTGGAAGCACTGCCCTACCCGGTCATCCTTCTTTGGTAGCTGGTCCTTGATGAGGGCCTTGGTTCTCCTGAGGAACCAGGGGGAGACCCTGGTGGCCAGCCCCCGGACAGCCCTCCTGGCGGTGGCTAGGGAGCGCTTGGTTGCGCTGTGCTTCTGGCCCTGCTCCACCGGATCAGAGTACCGGTTCTTGAAGTTTCCAAGGCTTCCCAGACATGCAGGTATGGCCCTGAGATGTAACACAATGACGAATAAACCAATGATGAATACAACCATAGACAAAAAGACACTGTTGTTTATTTCCCCTTGCGTTTCCTAATATAAATAATGTTGATTGAAAAAAATACCATAAAAAAGGATTTAAGACTGAAATAAATACAAAAGTTCTTATGAAAAATGCGCACTGTTAGCAAAGCAAATCCTGAAAGTTAAAATGTTGGATATAAAAACATACCAATCCATGACACACCAGAACTCCTCCAGGTTGTTTTGCAGTATGGTCCCAGTCAGACCAATTCTAACCTATGATAAAAAACAACAGAACAACAGAATGTTGTTACAATTTGCAATACAATGCTCGCAGTAGAATGGCACGCCAACTATTGATAAACTTACCCAGAATAGTATGGGGTCAGAACAGTCTCATTAATAATGAATGCACAGAGAAGGATTCACAAATGTATTTTGTGATTTATACATAAATTACTCTCTTCTCACAAATACATTTCAATGCACACACAAATGGATATGGGTACGCATAAATGTAAAATGTATCCATAAACAAAATTAAGTTGTGAATCCTTCTCTGTGCATTCATTATTAATGAGACTGTTCTGACCCCATAGAATAGTAGCTCACAAATTTGGAATCAATTAATGCAAATCATACCCAACAGGAGAATATCTTATACATCTCTTACCTTGCACTTGAGCTCCTTCATAGCCTGTGTTATCTGGGATTTAGGATTCTTTAATTTGTGTACCTCATCCACAATAACAGCAGACCAGTCGATACTGAAACAAATAAGCAGTACAAAAAAAATAATGTTTCAATTACAAAACATGAAATGTAGCCAAAATGAGTCCCTTTCGCCCTCAATATACCCACCAACATATGCGGTATGCTTCAAAAGAACAAAACTGAGTTTATAAAAAATTCATTCAGTGTTTTTCTTGATTCAACAGTTAAGTAGCCATACAAAATATAACTTTTTTTACAAATACTTTTACATCCTGCATCTATTTACAGTCATGATTTGCTAGTCAGGGCTACCTATTGAACTGATCCAGACAGAGGCGAAGGGTCTCGTAGGTGGTGAGGGCGACCTCAAAGCGCCCGTCCCTGATGCGGGACAGCTCCTCCTCCTTCCGCAGCCCGTGGATCACCACGCACTGGAAGTGGCCCCAGGTGTCCAGCTCCTCCTTCCAGTTGTACAGCACCGACAGCGGGGCCACAATCAAGAACACCTAGCACACACAGACACACACGCACACACGAGTACCGACCTTGTCTTGTCACAAGAACATAATTTAGGGGTCGCACCAGTACAAGTTATTCAATGTAATTCAATTTCATAGTACTACAAATTTGAGCAGAAATGTATCAAATCCATTACTACTACTACTAGATTACTACTGGAGTTATTTACTGGATTACTGGATCCATGAGTACATTACTGAATATATTGATTTTCATTCGTTGTTTGGGAACGACTATAAGTGCTGATATACAGAATAATCAAATGTTGCCCTTTCAAACTTTCCAACATGCCGCTGTGCAGCAGAAAATTAACATATTTCATAAGCAGTTTAAGTGTTATGGAATAAGAAAGATTCTTTGACATTGTTCACTGATTTCTAGCACTGTGTGCATGTCAGATGAGTGTTGCTACATCCTCCAGCCCTACCTACTACTCACAAAATAAATACGGTATGTATACACACACACATACATACATAAAGGAGGTGTGTGTGTGTATATATATATATATATATATATATATATATATATATATATATATATATATATATATATATATATATTAATACAATGAAAACTTTTGTGGTTTTGGTTTGATTCCTCTCTTCAGACCTACCTTGCTGGGTCTCCTCTGCTCTGAAAACGACTGAGTCCTGAGGAATCGAGGCTTGTTGTTCTCAACGTCCTCCCAGGTTCCGGTCTTGTGAAGCACAGCGCTAAGAAAGCCAATGACCTATGATGATGAACAGCAACGGTGCCAGAACACAATGAGAAAACACAAAAGGTACATAAATACGGCTGAAAGAAATAGCAACAAATATTGGCCAGATAGGCTTTTTTGCTGTTTATACCTGAACTGTTTTCCCTAAGCCCATGTCATCCCCAAGGATGCAGCCTCTGGATAAGTTCACGTTTTCATGAATGAACTTGATGCCGTCTCGTTGGTAGTCCCTCAAGTACCTGTTGACGGTGTATGGGACTTTCTCACCCAGAGAGAGCACTAAGTGAACAGCCGTGCCAAGGGGATTCAGGCTGGGGAACAGGGGCTTCTCATGGGAGATCTGACCGGAGCCGGCTCGTTGAAGCTTGGAGACTGGTATCGTTACTTCTTTTTCAGCATCAGCATCATCATCATGGATGTTGTGATTGATAAACTTTACCAACACCGTGGTATCTTCATGATTATGAGTTGAGGAGGAGAGAAGACTCTGGATTGTTGCCTCTTGCAAGGAACCATCCTTCGGGTTCGGTGCAATGCATCCGTCACCTTCTTGCCAAATGACTGAAACATTAACATTAGATTAGGCTAATAGAGGCATTAATTACCAATGTATAATTGTACAATACATTCTAATTTTACTAACAAACCTTTGGCGTCTGTGGTAGAGGATGAGTCCATCTCGGTGCATTGCGTGTGTTTCTACTCCTGTTTCACAGCTTAAGTTAGCTAACGTAGCCTTTTTTTACTCGGTTAACGTCACAACCGGGTCTAGACACAAGAGACAAACATTTATATTGTTTACAATTTTGATACAGCTTGCAAACATGATGGTTAAAAAAAAGTATTGCGTGCTGATGGTTTAGAGTTGTGTCTGTGTTCATGATTCGAGTGAGGATGCCCGAGCATGCCCTGCCCCGTGTTTATTTACTTTTCCTTTGAAAGCCGCACTTTCGATTTTTTTTACATCGCGTTAAAAAAATCCCAACAGCGCAAGTATCGGCGCCAAATGCGATGTGTTCAATGTCTATAACATAATCTTGTATATGGGTTGCGTGTATGTTTTTCTGCGTTTCCGAATAAGGATTAAATAGAAAGTGCTGAATGGATGGAAGGATGGATTGAAGGACGGATTTATACAGATAGAAAGAAAGACAGACATAGATTTTTTGATTATTATTATTATTTTAACTTGCATGTGTTATCGAAGGCCTATCTTATCATCAGTTTCACCATTTAATATCAAACATTTGTTATAGTTGTTATAGGCCAATTTCAACTAGGTGTCATAGAACTAAACTTAACACCCTCCCACCTGACAAAACTGACATATTCAATCTAATTCATTGTCTCCCACCCATTTCACCCCACTTGTGTAAATTGTTTCAATGTATGTTGTTCTTGTGTTTTTTATGATTGTTGATTTTGTTTTTTAAACACTGCCCTGTAAGGTGACCTTGAATGCTATGAAAGGCGCCCTCAAATAAAATTTATTATTATTATTATTATTAAGGTCGATAAAAAAGTCTGTATTTTTATTGGATGCAGGTCTTATACCGTTATCCATCAGTTTGCATCTATAGCCTACAACCACATAATTTAAAATGGCTGTGCTATGAAAGGCCAATAGAGGATGTAACAAATAGGCTTGATTGAATGTAAACAATTTAGGACATTCAGGCAATTGTCATTTAACAGCAACGATGGGATGTTGACAAGAATATAGGAGAGCCATCGTAGAGCATAGTCACAGGCCTCCTTCTAATCCAACGTGCTGCACTCTCCTCCTTGTGAACGGAGCCAGCGAGGGCCACTGTGGTTCAGCAAGAGAACAAGTGTGTGTGAGATCTCACGCAGTATGTAAACCATTTGACATCAGTGTTTGGGCTTTCTTTATGGGAACATCTGTGGCAGCTGCACTATAAATTCCCAGGATCGGAAAACAGGAACAAAAAGTCCCATTTTTGTATGGCAGTGTACCATGGCAGGGAGCGGACTCTGAGCCCTCCTCATCTGGAGCGTTGCGGCTAACGTTTAGACCACGTTCAGTCGGGGATGGAGCTCGGATACCGTGCTGCTCTTTGTTTATGAGTGTTGTCTGCATAGCAACAGCTATCCTTAGAGAAAGCATATTGATGACTATTATTGCAAATTGAAATACAATGACGCAAAGTTCATTTGTGTGTCATTCATTTTTAATTTATCCATTATTTACATTATTTAAATATATTAATTGAATACTCCATCTTTATTAATAAATAAAAAATATATATTTACAATTTCACTGAAAGATAAATGTTAAAAAAAATATATATGTATATATATACATTTTATCTTGCAGACAATACACATTTGAATGAAAGTCCTCACAACAAAACCAACCCAGATTAAATGAATGGCCTAAACTTCTCCCTGATGAACATCAGTAGATCACCCCTGCACATGAGTGCTCATCTTGATCTTATGAAATTGGCCCAGCAACCTCTGATTTGAATAGAGCACGGTGCATGTCGGAGCAGACGTTCGCTGGCTGTCTGTTGGTCACAATCAGCATTTGGAATAGGTAGGCTTGAATGGAGGTCTTGCGGTTCACACTCCAGAGGAAATGCTCCATCTGTGTTACTGCCTCTCTTCCTCTCATGAGTCAGAGGGCCCAGCCTGGGCCAAAACCAATTACCAGCAGGCCAAAGAAGGACAGTTAAGATTAATAACCATTGATTTCCATCAGAGAAATTAAATAACGTTGATGTAATTTCTGTTTATGTGTTTTGTTTTGGTTTGCATTACATACCCTGTTATGTTCATCAGTAATGAATTCATCATGTTAGAGTCAGTGCACAAAGTAAGACTTGTATTAGAATGATGTCACATCAGCATTGGTTATGTCGACATGCTTTTTCAATCAGAGGAACTGGAACACAGAAGCCTCAGTCAGTGGATATGATCACTCTTTTCCTTAAGAAAAATATGATATGGTCTTATCTTTGTTCTGAAATGTGCTCTCAGTGCAATACATTAACTACCTTATTTGCAGGACCTCAGAAATGCAAAGTATCTTTTACTTATTATTACAGTCATTGATGCTGCCAAGATAGTTAATAATTCAATGTTATTTCATTTCAAGACAATGTTATTTGATGAGATTTTTATTGCACCTTTTAAAAAATAGGGTTTTCATAGTCAAAATTACAAAGGAATTAGGGTGAATTAATGCCACCAGAATAGGGCAAAATAAAAGAGAGAAGCCCGAAATCAATTTGACAGACTTTACAATTTAACAATGTCTGCACGTACACTTTTATCGGTATCATTGCAATGACTTGAGTGTGTTTTCAAACTCTGTTGCACAGTTGCACTGCAATTAAATCATTCAGGGAATATGCAAAGTGTCTCTCTATGGAGCGCCAGGCCTAGTCCAGCCCTCCAGGGAGGGGAACACAGGGGAAGACTGGAGTCTGAATTGGAGGCTGTTCCCCCATGACTGCCTCTTTTCTTCAGGCCACATAGAGCCCGTGGTTCCATTTACTTTGTTGGCAGATTGATAGTTGTTTAAAGGCAGCTATAATCTCATTTTGATTTTATATTATTTACGATCCAGTCATCCAGCACTTCTAAAAGTTACTTTAGACACTGTAAATAACTTTTATTCACTGAAGCCCATGGACAAAAGAGGTGCTGCCATGCTTTTTAATTAAGTTGTACAAAAGTTGAATCTCTTCCAAGCAGCTTTGAATATAATCCAGTTTCTTTCTATCCGTTTCCCCCACCTCTTTCTTTTTTATCTGCCCCCCTACTCCCTACCCTCCCTCTCCTGTCTGTCTCTCTGTTCTTCTAGTCTTTCCTATCTTCCCCTCTCTCCTTTTTTCTCTCTCTCTCTCTCTCTCTCTCTCTCTCTCTCTCTCTCTCTCTCTCTCTCTCTCTCTCTCTCTCTCTCTCTCTCTCTCTTGCGGATCCCTCGCTCTTTCCCGCTCTTGCTCTCGATCTCCCTTGCTTTCTCTCCCCCTCTCGCCCCTCTCTTTCTCTCTCTCTCCCTTTATTTTTCTCAATTACTGAGGCACTCAATTAAGCAAACACAAGGCAGGCACTTGAAAGGCACCCCTCTGGACATAGTTGCATGGACTCTGTGAAAGTAAGGGGGCTCTAGTACCCACCGTTACAGAAGCAAATCCATCCCCGCTAAAGCATTGCCAACGCCAAGCACAACCGAGCTAAAGCATTAGCCTTACTCCATCCCCCCAACACACACGTACACACACCCACACCATTCACTCTTCTTCTGCATCCTTAACTTCTGCATACCACCCAGTCCTCTGAGATAAGCGACTCCCCATGTTGGCTGACTTGGACACACTGTTATCATACCAAATGTTCTTTGGCCGCTCAACACCCGGGGGCCTCCGCTGACCCCAATTGGGGGGCGCCTCGTCGCCCTTTTGTGTGGTGGCCTGGACGGAACATTGTGATTCGTAGCTCGTCGTGTATTTTGAGCTAACTTGCCGTTCGTTACAATGCCAGGCCTTACAGGAGGCCTTTTGTTCATCCACACAAGCCCAAATAAGTTCATCCACTGCACCGTAGCGCCAACTGTGGCATTGCTGTGCGTGGTTAGAGATGCGTATGCTATGTATGTATGTATATACGGGATCGGTATTGCAGGGGTATGCTCATGTGTGTGTGTGAGTGTGTACAAGTGTGGGTACATGTGCACTTTGACGTGCGTGCGTCTACGTGGGTGCGAATCACCTCAGCCTACCTCAGTAGGGGCTCTCTTGCGACAGCTGATTCAGCGTTTGAGGGCCACAAACCACATAAAAAAAAGAAAAAAAGACACAACTTCCTGCCTTCGTTTGGGCGTTTCAGTATTCTTTTTCGTTCGACTTGGACTTGGAACCAGCCACCCCTCCCCTCCGCCTGCTGGGCACGATTGACGGGCACAAAAGCCGCCCGGTCTTGGAATAAAAGTATCTGGCCGCTAGACAACAATCGCCCCCCCCTCCTCCCCCACTCTCTCTTCCACCCTTCTGATTCTCCCCTGTAAGCCAATGTGAACACCGATTGGGGACTCGGGGAAACTGCATGACTGCGCGACGCCAACAATGAGGCCACACAAAAAACGACCCGCTCAGCAGAAGTAGGCCCTTTTTCGTTTCTCAGGCGTTTAAGCATGCAATTATGTTCCCGGGAGGGAGGGGGGGACGGGGAATGGGGGGACACAACACAGTGTCTGTGGTGGAGCTAGAGGCTCGGGAGAGAGACCTGCTGCAGACAAGGGCCCTCCAGACGTCGTGAAAGGAGTAATTTTTCTGTCTGAAGGGGCTGTTGGCGTCTCCGGTGTGAAGGGAGATAACTCGACATGGCGAGAGTGTTTATGAATGGTCGGCTGCTTTTGTGGTTGTGTCTGTGTGCATGTCGGTGATTGTGTGTCTGTCTGTGTGTTTGTGTGTGTGTGTTTTTGTTTGTCTGTGCATGCCATGATCGAGCCCGTGCATGCCATGATCTGACGTGCCTTGTCGAAGATACCACAAAGCTTGAAGATTACGTTGAGGCGCTTGATGAAACTCTTGGGGAGCCAGGAGAAGTCGACAATGTAGACAGGATTTGTGACCATATAGTCGAGGCAGTACAGCATGTGACGACAATAGTTTGCCCCAAAACTAGACGCACCCCTGTGGCCAAGCCCTGGGAGGACAAGAAGTTAAAGGAGCTCACCAACCGAGTAAGAAAATCAGCCTCGGGCCCGAAGAGCGCAGGAAACTACAGAAAGAACTTTGTTCCAAAAGAAAGACGCTAATGAATGAATACTTTGGACAAAAGTGTGACGAAATAAACCTCCTTCACGAAGACAAGAAGGTCTCCCAAGAATTTAAAGCGGCACGGAATATGGCAAGTGGCATGCGCAAACAAGTGTATGTGGGATGCAGCAAGACCGCGCTTGTAGATCATTTTACAGAACACTTCCAAGACCGAGGTGACACCCCCATACCTAATGACTTAGCACATGCCGACGAACTCGAATTTGTCAAAGCTGGACTGGAGGCACAAACTGACATCAACCAGGAAGCGCCACAAGGCGAGGAAATCAAGGAAACCATGCGAATGTTGAAGAACGGACGCTGCGAGGGTGCCGGAGACCGCCTTAGAAACAAGCAAATAAAGTATGGTGTGGGTGCAAGACAGCTCATCCAGTGGCTGGTACTACTATTTGCAATTATATGGCAGTGTGTATGCGTCCCGAAGACCTGGTGCGAGAGTATTATTACCGCACTCTACAAGAGAGGAAGACACTCGGACCCCGCTAACTATCGACCACTAAGCGTGACGAGCACACTCGGATTACTACCGATGGTCCTGTGTAAACGCCTGGAGGCAGCCTACAACATCATACTCGACTGGTCACAATGTGGGTTCAGACGCAATTCGTCGTGTGCCGATGCAGTGCATATACTCCATGAGTGTATAACAAAATGCGGAAAGGAGCTCTTCATATTGTATATAGACTTGACTGCTGCCTATGATAAATTGCCTCGGAAACTACTGTTCGTCCTACTTTACAAGCGCTTCAAGTGTCATCGCTTAATCGATCTTATAAAAGCAATCTACACGGGTACCACCGCCACCATCAAAGGCCATTGAACCAGGTTTGAAGTCAACGAGGGATGCCGCCAGGGTGGAATTGAGGCGCCCCTGCTCTTCAATATATACTTCGATTTTGTAGTACGTATTATTGACCGCCGCCTTGTTGATGAGCTTGGTACATCTTACGGTGTGGAATTTGAATACTGTATCCCAGGTGAATGCACGAACAGAACTCAGCG